>NW_027260974.1:0-169095 GCF_045791955.1 Oncorhynchus clarkii lewisi
GACAACTCAACACTATTTGTTTCTTTTTTGATGGTTAAAATGGCTCTGTGTTTATTTGTTTTATTTGTGTGCGTGTTTTTCTACCAAAATCTATTTCCAACCTTACATATTAGCATGATAATGAAATCAGTTGAATAGCATATGAGAAACTTTGTTTTCACAATATTTCCCCAGTTCCCCAAAATTAATACAATTATTTGTCCATTTATGAAAGAGGTGCTTTTTGTACAGGACCTAGATGGATTAGGGAACGAATTGCAATTCAACACCGTCCAGTCATCAGTGTCCTAATATTGAGAATAACATCTGTTTGCACTTTCTTTTGGAGTCCGTTTCATAGCCAACAGAACATTTCCTGCAGCGATGGACTCCAGCTCTTGCAAAAGAGACAATCTTAACTCTCCACACCTGTCTCAATCTTCTTGGTCGGCAAACTCAGACCAACGTGCAGCGTTCTTAGGGTTCCACATTTTATTAAAGTGAAACAACCAACAAAAACAAAGAAACGAGCGACCATGTTGTACAATTGAAGTGCTCTCATGCAACAACAAAAAAGATCCCACAACCAACAGGTGGGAAAAGGCTGCCTAAGTATGATCCCCAATCAGAGACAACGATAGACAGCTAGCTGCCTCTGATTGGGAACCATACCAGGCCAACATAGAAATACAAAAACTAGAATACACACCCTAGTCACACCCCGACCTAACCAAATTAGAGAATAAAAGGCTCTCTAAGGTCAGGGCATGACTGATTCCTCTTCAGCCTCCTGGCTGGCTGATTTTTATTTATTTTTATTTTACCTTTATTTAACTAGGCAAGTCAGTTAAGAACAAATTCTTATTTTCATTGACAGCCTAGGAACAGTGGGTTAACTGCCTGTTCAGGGGCAGAACGACAGATTTGTACCTTGTCAGCTCGGGGATTTGAACTTGCAACCTTCCGGTTACTAATCCAACGCTCTATCCACGATCTGTCTCTATTGCCTAACTCTTTTCCCAACGCTGTTCCTAACTTTGTTCCTAACGCTGTTCCTAACGCTGTTCCTAACTCCGTTCCTAACTCCGTTCCTAACGCTGTTCCTAACTCCGTTCCTAACTCCGTTCCTAACGCCGTTCCTAACGCCGTTCCTAATGCTGTTCCTAACTCCGTTCCTAATGCTATTCCTAACGCTGTTCCTAACTCCGTTCCTAACGCTGTTCCATTACCCTGTTCCATTACCCTGTTCCTAACTCCGTTCCTAATGCTATTCCTAACGCTGTTCCTAACTCCGTTCCTAACGCTGTTCCATTACCCTGTTCCTAACTCTGTTCCTAACTCCGTTCCTAACTCCGTTCCTAGCTCCATTTCTAAATCCGTTCCTAATGCTGTTCCTAACGCTGTTCCTAACTTCGTTCCTAACGCTGTTCCTAACTTCGTTCCTAAAGCTGTTCCTAACTTCGTTCCTAACGCTGTTCCTAACTCCGTTCCTAACGCTGTTCCTAGCTCCATTTCTAAATCCGTTCCTAATGCTGTTCCTAATGCTGTTCCTAATGCTGTTCCTAACTCTGTTCCTAACTCCTTTCCTAACTCCTTTCCTAACTCCTTTCCTAACTCCTTTCCTAACTCTGTTCCTAATGCTGTTCCTAACTCCGTTCCTAACTCCGTTCCTAGCTCCATTTCTAAATCCGTTCCTAATACTGTTCCTAATGCTGTTCCTAATGCTGTTCCTAACTCTGTTCCTAACTCTGTTCCTAATGCTGTTCCTAATGCTGTTCCTAACTCCTTTCCTAACTCCTTTCCTAACTCCTTTCCTAACGCTGTTCCTAACTCTGTTCCTAACTCTGTTCCTAACTCTGTTCCTAACGCTGTTCCTAATGCTGTTCCTAACTCCTTTCCTAACTCCTTTCCTAACTCCTTTCCTAACTCCTTTCCTAACTCCTTTCCTAACTCTGTTCCTAACTCTGTTCCTAACTCCTTTCCTAACTCCTTTCCTAACTCCTTTCCTAACTGTGTTCCTAACTCTGTTCCTAACTCTGTTCCTAACTCTGTTCCTAACTCTGTTCCTAACTCCATTCCTAATGCTGTTCCTAACTCCGTTCCTAACGCTGTTCCTAATGCTGTTCCTAACTCCTTTCCTAACTCTGTTCCTAATGCTGTTCCTAACTCCATTTCTAAATCCGTTCCTAATGCTGTTCCTAACTCCGTTCCTAACTCTGTTCCTAATGCTGTTTCTAACTCCTTTCCTAACTCCTTTCCTAACTCCTTTCCTAACTCCTTTCCTAACTCTGTTCCTGACTCTGTTCCTAACTCTGTTCCTAACTCTGTTCCTAACTCTGTTCCTAACTCTGTTCCTAACTCTGTTCCTAACTCCGTTCCTAACTCTGTTCCTGACTCCGTTCCTAACGCTGTTCCTAATGCTGTTCCTAACTCCTTTCCTAACTCTGTTCCTAATGCTGTTCCTAACTCCATTTCTAAATCCGTTCCTAATGCTGTTCCTAACTCCGTTCCTAACGCTGTTCCTAATGCTGTTCCTAACTCCTTTCCTAACTCTGTTCCTAATGCTGTTCCTAACTCCATTTCTAAATCCGTTCCTAATGCTGTTCCTAACTCCGTTCCTAACTCTGTTCCTAATGCTGTTTCTAACTCCTTTCCTAACTCCTTTCCTAACTCCTTTCCTAACTCTGTTCCTAACTCTGTTCCTGACTCTGTTCCTAACTCTGTTCCTAATGCTGTTTCTAACTCCGTTCCTAACTCCGTTCCTAACTCCGTTCCTAATGCTATTCCTAACTCCGTTCCTAATGCTGTTCCTAATGCTGTTCCTAATGCTGTTCCTAACTCTGTTCCTAACTCTGTTCCTAACGCTGTTCCTAACGCTGTTCCTAACGCTGTTCCTAACTCTGTTCCTAACTCCTTTCCTAACTCCTTTCCTAACTCTGTTCCTAACTTTGTTCCTAACTTCGTTCCTAACGCTGTTCCTAACTTCGTTCCTAACGCTGTTCCTAACTTCGTTCCTAACGCTGTTCCTAACTTCGTTCCTAACGCTGTTCCTAACTTTGTTCCTAACGCTGTTCCTAACTCCGTTCCTAACGCTGTTCCTAGCTCCATTTCTAAATCCGTTCCTAATGCTGTTCCTAATGCTGTTCCTAACTCTGTTCCTAACTCTGTTCCTAACTCTGTTCCTAACTCCTTTCCTAACTCTGTTCCTAATGCTGTTCCTAACGCTGTTCCTAGCTCCATTTCTAAATCCGTTCCTAATGCTGTTCCTAACTCCGTTCCTAACTCTGTTCCTAATGCTGTTCCTAACGCTGTTCCTAACTCTGTTCCTAACTCTGTTCCTAACTCTGTTCCTAACTCTGTTCCTAACTCTGTTCTTAACGCTGTTCCTAACGCTGTTCCTAACGCTGTTCCTAACTCCTTTCCTAACTCCTTTCCTAACTCCTTTCCTAACTCCTTTCCTAACTCCTTTCCTAACTTCGTTCCTAACTCTGTTCCTAACTCCTTTCCTAACTCCTTTCCTAACTCCTTTCCTAACTCCTTTCCTAACTCTGTTCCTAACTCTGTTCCTAACTCCGTTCCTAATGCTGTTCCTAACTCCGTTCCTAACGCTGTTCCTAATGCTGTTCCTAACTCCTTTCCTAACTCTGTTCCTAACTCCTTTCCTAACTCTGTTCCTAATGCTGTTCCTAACGCTGTTCCTAGCTCCATTTCTAAATCCGTTCCTAATGCTGTTCCTAATGCTGTTCCTAACGCTGTTCCTAACTCCGTTCCTAACTCTGTTCCTAATGCTGTTTCTAACTCCTTTCCTAACTCCTTTCCTAACTCCTTTCCTAACTCCTTTCCTAACTCTGTTCCTGACTCTGTTCCTGACTCTGTTCCTAACTCTGTTCCTAACTCTGTTCCTAACTCTGTTCCTAACTCTGTTCCTAACTCCGTTCCTAACTCTGTTCCTGACTCCGTTCCTAACGCTGTTCCTAATGCTGTTCCTAACTCCTTTCCTAACTCTGTTCCTAATGCTGTTCCTAACTCCATTTCTAAATCCGTTCCTAATGCTGTTCCTAACTCCGTTCCTAACGCTGTTCCTAATGCTGTTCCTAACTCCTTTCCTAACTCTGTTCCTAATGCTGTTCCTAACTCCATTTCTAAATCCGTTCCTAATGCTGTTCCTAACTCCGTTCCTAACTCTGTTCCTAATGCTGTTTCTAACTCCTTTCCTAACTCCTTTCCTAACTCCTTTCCTAACTCTGTTCCTAACTCTGTTCCTGACTCTGTTCCTAACTCTGTTCCTAATGCTGTTTCTAACTCCGTTCCTAACTCCGTTCCTAACTCCGTTCCTAACTCCGTTCCTAATGCTATTCCTAACTCCGTTCCTAATGCTGTTCCTAATGCTGTTCCTAATGCTGTTCCTAACTCTGTTCCTAACTCTGTTCCTAACGCTGTTCCTAACGCTGTTCCTAACGCTGTTCCTAACTCTGTTCCTAACTCCTTTCCTAACTCCTTTCCTAACTCTGTTCCTAACTTTGTTCCTAACTTCGTTCCTAACGCTGTTCCTAACTTCGTTCCTAACGCTGTTCCTAACTTCGTTCCTAACGCTGTTCCTAACTTCGTTCCTAACGCTGTTCCTAACTTCGTTCCTAACGCTGTTCCTAACTCCTTTCCTAACTCTGTTCCTAATGCTGTTCCTAACGCTGTTCCTAGCTCCATTTCTAAATCCGTTCCTAATGCTGTTCCTAACTCCGTTCCTAACTCTGTTCCTAATGCTGTTCCTAACGCTGTTCCTAACTCTGTTCCTAACTCTGTTCCTAACTCTGTTCCTAACTCTGTTCTTAACGCTGTTCCTAACGCTGTTCCTAACGCTGTTCCTAACTCCTTTCCTAACTCCTTTCCTAACTCCTTTCCTAACTTCGTTCCTAACTCTGTTCCTAACTCCTTTCCTAACTCCTTTCCTAACTCCTTTCCTAACTCCTTTCCTAACTCTGTTCCTAACTCTGTTCCTAACTCCGTTCCTAATGCTGTTCCTAACTCCGTTCCTAACGCTGTTCCTAATGCTGTTCCTAACTCCTTTCCTAACTCTGTTCCTAACTCCTTTCCTAACTCTGTTCCTAATGCTGTTCCTAACGCTGTTCCTAGCTCCATTTCTAAATCCGTTCCTAATGCTGTTCCTAATGCTGTTCCTAACGCTGTTCCTAACTCCGTTCCTAACTCTGTTCCTAATGCTGTTTCTAACTCCTTTCCTAACTCCTTTCCTAACTCCTTTCCTAACTCCTTTCCTAACTCTGTTCCTGACTCTGTTCCTGACTCTGTTCCTAACTCTGTTCCTAACTCTGTTCCTAACTCTGTTCCTAACTCCGTTCCTAACTCTGTTCCTGACTCCGTTCCTAACGCTGTTCCTAATGCTGTTCCTAACTCCTTTCCTAACTCTGTTCCTAATGCTGTTCCTAACTCCATTTCTAAATCCGTTCCTAATGCTGTTCCTAACTCCGTTCCTAACGCTGTTCCTAATGCTGTTCCTAACTCCTTTCCTAACTCTGTTCCTAATGCTGTTCCTAACTCCATTTCTAAATCCGTTCCTAATGCTGTTCCTAACTCCGTTCCTAACTCTGTTCCTAATGCTGTTTCTAACTCCTTTCCTAACTCCTTTCCTAACTCCTTTCCTAACTCTGTTCCTAACTCTGTTCCTGACTCTGTTCCTAACTCTGTTCCTAATGCTGTTTCTAACTCCGTTCCTAACTCCGTTCCTAACTCCGTTCCTAACTCCGTTCCTAATGCTATTCCTAACTCCGTTCCTAATGCTGTTCCTAATGCTGTTCCTAATGCTGTTCCTAACTCTGTTCCTAACTCTGTTCCTAACGCTGTTCCTAACGCTGTTCCTAACGCTGTTCCTAACTCTGTTCCTAACTCCTTTCCTAACTCCTTTCCTAACTCCTTTCCTAACTCTGTTCCTAACTTTGTTCCTAACTTCGTTCCTAACGCTGTTCCTAACTTCGTTCCTAACGCTGTTCCTAACTTCGTTCCTAACGCTGTTCCTAACTTCGTTCCTAACGCTGTTCCTAACTTCGTTCCTAACGCTGTTCCTAACTCCGTTCCTAACGCTGTTCCTAGCTCCATTTCTAAATCCGTTCCTAATGCTGTTCCTAATGCTGTTCCTAATGCTGTTCCTAACTCTGTTCCTAACTCTGTTCCTAACTCTGTTCCTAACTCCTTTCCTAACTCTGTTCCTAATGCTGTTCCTAACGCTGTTCCTAGCTCCATTTCTAAATCCGTTCCTAATGCTGTTCCTAACTCCGTTCCTAACTCTGTTCCTAATGCTGTTCCTAACGCTGTTCCTAA
This sequence comes from Oncorhynchus clarkii lewisi, assembly GCF_045791955.1. Taxonomy (NCBI): domain Eukaryota; kingdom Metazoa; phylum Chordata; class Actinopteri; order Salmoniformes; family Salmonidae; genus Oncorhynchus; species Oncorhynchus clarkii. Next base: position 6,310 of record NW_027260974.1, read on the forward strand.
CTCTGTTCCTAACTCTGTTCCTAACTCTGTTCCTAACTCTGTTCTTAACGCTGTTCCTAACTCCTTTCCTAACTCCTTTCCTAACTCCTTTCCTAACTCCTTTCCTAACTTCGTTCCTAACTCTGTTCCTAACTCCTTTCCTAACTCCTTTCCTAACTCCTTTCCTAACTCCTTTCCTAACTCCTTTCCTAACTCTGTTCCTAACTCTGTTCCTAACTCCGTTCCTAATGCTGTTCCTAACTCCGTTCCTAACGCTGTTCCTAATGCTGTTCCTAACTCCTTTCCTAACTCTGTTCCTAACTCCTTTCCTAACTCTGTTCCTAATGCTGTTCCTAACGCTGTTCCTAGCTCCATTTCTAAATCCGTTCCTAATGCTGTTCCTAATGCTGTTCCTAACGCTGTTCCTAACTCTGTTCCTAACTCTGTTCCTAACTCTGTTCTTAACGCTATTCCTAACGCTGTTCCTAACGCTGTTCCTAACTCCTTTCCTAACTCCTTTCCTAACTCCTTTCCTAACTCTGTTCCTAACTCTGTTCCTAACTCTGTTCCTAACTCCTTTCCTAACTCCTTTCCTAACTCCTTTCCTAACTCTGTTCCTAACTCTGTTCCTAACTCTGTTCCTAACTCTGTTCCTAACTCTGTTCCTAACTCCGTTCCTAATGCTGTTCCTAACTCCGTTCCAAACTCTGTTCCTAATGCTGTTCCTAACTCCTTTCCTAACTCTGTTCCTAATGCTGTTCCTAACTCCATTTCTAAATCCGTTCCTAATGCTGTCCCTAACTCCGTTCCTAACTCTGTTCCTAATGCTGTTTCTAACTCCGTTCCTAACTCCGTTCCTAATGCTGTTCCTAACTCCTTTCCTAACTCTGTTCCTAATGCTGTTCCTAACTCCATTTCTAAATCCGTTCCTAATGCTGTTCCTAACTCCGTTCCTAACGCTGTTCCTGATGCTGTTTCTAACTCTTCCTAACTCTGTTCCTAATGCTGTTCCTAACGCTGTTCCTAGCTCCATTTCTAAATCCGTTCCTAATGCTGTTCCTAATGCTGTTCCTAACGCTGTTCCTAACTCTGTTCCTAACTCTGTTCCTAACTCTGTTCTTAACGCTATTCCTAACGCTGTTCCTAACGCTGTTCCTAACTCCTTTCCTAACTCCTTTCCTAACTCCTTTCCTAACTCTGTTCCTAACTCCTTTCCTAACTCTGTTCCTAACTCCTTTCCTAACTCTGTTCCTAATGCTGTTCCTAACGCTGTTCCTAGCTCCATTTCTAAATCCGTTCCTAATGCTGTTCCTAATGCTGTTCCTAACGCTGTTCCTAACTCTGTTCCTAACTCTGTTCCTAACTCTGTTCTTAACGCTATTCCTAACGCTGTTCCTAACGCTGTTCCTAACTCCTTTCCTAACTCCTTTCCTAACTCCTTTCCTAACTCTGTTCCTAACTCTGTTCCTAACTCTGTTCCTAACTCCTTTCCTAACTCCTTTCCTAACTCCTTTCCTAACTCCTTTCCTAACTCTGTTCCTAACTCTGTTCCTAACTCTGTTCCTAACTCTGTTCCTAACTCTGTTCCTAACTCCGTTCCTAATGCTGTTCCTAACTCCGTTCCAAACTCTGTTCCTAATGCTGTTCCTAACTCCTTTCCTAACTCTGTTCCTAATGCTGTTCCTAACTCCATTTCTAAATCCGTTCCTAACTCTGTTCCTAACTCTGTTCCTAACTCCGTTCCTAATGCTGTTCCTAACTCCGTTCCTAACGCTGTTCCTAATGCTGTTCCTAACTCCTTTCCTAACTCTGTTCCTAACTCCTTTCCTAACTCTGTTCCTAATGCTGTTCCTAACGCTGTTCCTAGCTCCATTTCTAAATCCGTTCCTAATGCTGTTCCTAATGCTGTTCCTAACGCTGTTCCTAACTCTGTTCCTAACTCTGTTCCTAACTCTGTTCTTAACGCTATTCCTAACGCTGTTCCTAACGCTGTTCCTAACTCCTTTCCTAACTCCTTTCCTAACTCCTTTCCTAACTCTGTTCCTAACTCTGTTCCTAACTCTGTTCCTAACTCCTTTCCTAACTCCTTTCCTAACTCCTTTCCTAACTCCTTTCCTAACTCTGTTCCTAACTCTGTTCCTAACTCTGTTCCTAACTCTGTTCCTAACTCTGTTCCTAACCCCGTTCCTAATGCTGTTCCTAACTCCGTTCCAAACTCTGTTCCTAATGCTGTTCCTAACTCCTTTCCTAACTCTGTTCCTAATGCTGTTCCTAACTCCATTTCTAAATCCGTTCCTAATGCTGTCCCTAACTCCGTTCCTAACTCTGTTCCTAATGCTGTTTCTAACTCCGTTCCTAACTCCGTTCCTAATGCTGTTCCTAACTCCTTTCCTAACTCTGTTCCTAATGCTGTTCCTAACTCCATTTCTAAATCCGTTCCTAATGCTGTTCCTAACTCCGTTCCTAACGCTGTTCCTGATGCTGTTTCTAACTCTTCCTAACTCTGTTCCTAATGCTGTTCCTAACTCCATTTCTAAATCCGTTCCTAATGCTGTTCCTAACTCCGTTCCTAACTCTGTTCCTAATGCTGTTTCTAACTCCTTTCCTAACTCCTTTCCTAACTCCTTTCCTAACTCTTTTCCTAACTCTGTTCCTGACTCTGTTCCTAACTCTGTTCCTAATGCTGTTTCTAACTCCGTTCCTAAATCTGTTCCTAACTCTGTTCCTAACTCTGTTCCTAACGCTGTTCCTAACGCTGTTCCTAACGCTGTTCCTAACTCCTTTCCTAACTCCTTTCCTAACTCCTTTCCTAACTCCTTTCCTAACTCTGTTCCTAACTCTGTTCCTAACTCTGTTCCTAACTCTGTTCCTAATGCTGTTCCTAACTCCATTTCTAAATCCGTTCCTAATGCTGTTCCTAACTCCGTTCCTAACTCTGTTCCTAATGCTGTTCCTAATGCTGTTCCTAACTCTGTTCCTAACGCTGTTCCTAACGCTGTTCCTAACTCTGTTCCTAACTCCTTTCCTAACTCCTTTCCTAACTCTGTTCCTAACTCTGTTCCTAACTCTGTTCCTAACGCTGTTCCTAGCTCCATTTCTAAATCCGTTCCTAATGCTGTTCCTAACGCTGTTCCTAACTTCGTTCCTAACGCTGTTCCTAACTTCGTTCCTAACGCTGTTCCCAACTTCGTTCCTAACGCTGTTCCTAACTTCGTTCCTAACGCTGTTCCTAACTTTGTTCCTAACGCTGTTCCTAACTCCGTTCCTAACGCTGTTCCTAGCTCCATTTCTAAATCCGTTCCTAATGCTGTTCCTAATGCTGTTCCTAATGCTGTTCCTAACTCTGTTCCTAACTCTGTTCCTAACTCTGTTCCTAACTCTGTTCCTAACTCCTTTCCTAACTCTGTTCCTAATGCTGTTCCTAACGCTGTTCCTAGCTCCATTTCTAAATCCGTTCCTAATGCTGTTCCTAATGCTGTTCCTAATGCTGTTCCTAACGCTGTTCCTAACTCTGTTCCTAACTCTGTTCCTAACTCTGTTCCTAACTCTGTTCTTAACGCTGTTCCTAACGCTGTTCCTAACGCTGTTCCTAACTCCTTTCCTAATTCCTTTCCTAACTCCTTTCCTAACTCCTTTCCTAACTCTGTTCCTAACTCTGTTCCTAACTCCTTTCCTAACTCCTTTCCGAACTCCTTTCCTAACTCTGTTCCTAACTCTGTTCCTAACTCTGTTCCTAACTCTGTTCCTAACTCTGTTCCTAACTCCGTTCCTAATGCTGTTCCTAACTCCGTTCCTAACGCTGTTCCTAATGCTGTTCCTAACTCCTTTCCTAACTCTGTTCCTAATGCTGTTCCTAACTCCATTTCTAAATCCGTTCCTAATGCTGTTCCTAACTCCGTTCCTAACTCTGTTCCTAACGCTGTTTCTAACTCCGTTCCTAACTCCGTTCCTAATGCTATTCCTAACTCCGTTCCTAATGCTGTTCCTAATGCTGTTCCTAACTCCTTTCCTAACTCTGTTCCTAACTCTGTTCCTAACTCTGTTCCTAACTCTGTTCCTAACTCCGTTCCTAATGCTGTTCCTAACTCCGTTCCAAACTCTGTTCCTAATGCTGTTCCTAACTCCTTTCCTAACTCTGTTCCTAATGCTGTTCCTAACTCCATTTCTAAATCCGTTCCTAATGCTGTCCCTAACTCCGTTCCTAACTCTGTTCCTAATGCTGTTTCTAACTCCGTTCCTAACTCCGTTCCTAATGCTGTTCCTAACTCCTTTCCTAACTCTGTTCCTAATGCTGTTCCTAACTCCATTTCTAAATCCGTTCCTAATGCTGTTCCTAACTCCGTTCCTAACGCTGTTCCTGATGCTGTTTCTAACTCTTCCTAACTCTGTTCCTAATGCTGTTCCTAACGCTGTTCCTAGCTCCATTTCTAAATCCGTTCCTAATGCTGTTCCTAATGCTGTTCCTAACGCTGTTCCTAACTCTGTTCCTAACTCTGTTCCTAACTCTGTTCTTAACGCCATTCCTAACGCTGTTCCTAACGCTGTTCCTAACTCCTTTCCTAACTCCTTTCCTAACTCCTTTCCTAACTCTGTTCCTAACTCCTTTCCTAACTCTGTTCCTAACTCCTTTCCTAACTCTGTTCCTAATGCTGTTCCTAACGCTGTTCCTAGCTCCATTTCTAAATCCGTTCCTAATGCTGTTCCTAATGCTGTTCCTAACGCTGTTCCTAACTCTGTTCCTAACTCTGTTCCTAACTCTGTTCTTAACGCTATTCCTAACGCTGTTCCTAACGCTGTTCCTAACTCCTTTCCTAACTCCTTTCCTAACTCCTTTCCTAACTCTGTTCCTAACTCTGTTCCTAACTCTGTTCCTAACTCCTTTCCTAACTCCTTTCCTAACTCCTTTCCTAACTCCTTTCCTAACTCTGTTCCTAACTCTGTTCCTAACTCTGTTCCTAACTCTGTTCCTAACTCTGTTCCTAACTCTGTTCCTAACTCCGTTCCTAATGCTGTTCCTAACTCCGTTCCAAACTCTGTTCCTAATGCTGTTCCTAACTCCTTTCCTAACTCTGTTCCTAATGCTGTTCCTAACTCCATTTCTAAATCCGTTCCTAACTCTGTTCCTAACTCTGTTCCTAACTCCGTTCCTAATGCTGTTCCTAACTCCGTTCCTAACGCTGTTCCTAATGCTGTTCCTAACTCCTTTCCTAACTCTGTTCCTAACTCCTTTCCTAACTCTGTTCCTAATGCTGTTCCTAACGCTGTTCCTAGCTCCATTTCTAAATCCGTTCCTAATGCTGTTCCTAATGCTGTTCCTAACGCTGTTCCTAACTCTGTTCCTAACTCTGTTCCTAACTCTGTTCTTAACGCTATTCCTAACGCTGTTCCTAACGCTGTTCCTAACTCCTTTCCTAACTCCTTTCCTAACTCCTTTCCTAACTCTGTTCCTAACTCTGTTCCTAACTCTGTTCCTAACTCCTTTCCTAACTCCTTTCCTAACTCCTTTCCTAACTCCTTTCCTAACTCTGTTCCTAACTCTGTTCCTAACTCTGTTCCTAACTCTGTTCCTAACTCTGTTCCTAACTCCGTTCCTAATGCTGTTCCTAACTCCGTTCCAAACTCTGTTCCTAATGCTGTTCCTAACTCCTTTCCTAACTCTGTTCCTAATGCTGTTCCTAACTCCATTTCTAAATCCGTTCCTAATGCTGTCCCTAACTCCGTTCCTAACTCTGTTCCTAATGCTGTTTCTAACTCCGTTCCTAACTCCGTTCCTAATGCTGTTCCTAACTCCTTTCCTAACTCTGTTCCTAATGCTGTTCCTAACTCCATTTCTAAATCCGTTCCTAATGCTGTTCCTAACTCCGTTCCTAACGCTGTTCCTGATGCTGTTTCTAACTCTTCCTAACTCTGTTCCTAATGCTGTTCCTAACTCCATTTCTAAATCCGTTCCTAATGCTGTTCCTAACTCCGTTCCTAACTCTGTTCCTAATGCTGTTTCTAACTCCTTTCCTAACTCCTTTCCTAACTCCTTTCCTAACTCTTTTCCTAACTCTGTTCCTGACTCTGTTCCTAACTCTGTTCCTAATGCTGTTTCTAACTCCGTTCCTAAATCTGTTCCTAACTCTGTTCCTAACTCTGTTCTTAACGCTGTTCCTAACGCTGTTCCTAACGCTGTTCCTAACTCCTTTCCTAACTCCTTTCCTAACTCCTTTCCTAACTCCTTTCCTAACTCTGTTCCTAACTCTGTTCCTAACTCTGTTCCTAACTCTGTTCCTAATGCTGTTCCTAACTCCATTTCTAAATCCGTTCCTAATGCTGTTCCTAACTCCGTTCCTAACTCTGTTCCTAATGCTGTTCCTAATGCTGTTCCTAACTCTGTTCCTAACGCTGTTCCTAACGCTGTTCCTAACTCTGTTCCTAACTCCTTTCCTAACTCCTTTCCTAACTCTGTTCCTAACTCTGTTCCTAACTCTGTTCCTAACGCTGTTCCTAGCTCCATTTCTAAATCCGTTCCTAATGCTGTTCCTAACGCTGTTCCTAACTTCGTTCCTAACGCTGTTCCTAACTTCGTTCCTAACGCTGTTCCCAACTTCGTTCCTAACGCTGTTCCTAACTTCGTTCCTAACGCTGTTCCTAACTTTGTTCCTAACGCTGTTCCTAACTCCGTTCCTAACGCTGTTCCTAGCTCCATTTCTAAATCCGTTCCTAATGCTGTTCCTAATGCTGTTCCTAATGCTGTTCCTAACTCTGTTCCTAACTCTGTTCCTAACTCTGTTCCTAACTCTGTTCCTAACTCCTTTCCTAACTCTGTTCCTAATGCTGTTCCTAACGCTGTTCCTAGCTCCATTTCTAAATCCGTTCCTAATGCTGTTCCTAATGCTGTTCCTAATGCTGTTCCTAACGCTGTTCCTAACTCTGTTCCTAACTCTGTTCCTAACTCTGTTCCTAACTCTGTTCTTAACGCTGTTCCTAACGCTGTTCCTAACGCTGTTCCTAACTCCTTTCCTAATTCCTTTCCTAACTCCTTTCCTAACTCCTTTCCTAACTCTGTTCCTAACTCTGTTCCTAACTCCTTTCCTAACTCCTTTCCGAACTCCTTTCCTAACTCTGTTCCTAACTCTGTTCCTAACTCTGTTCCTAACTCTGTTCCTAACTCTGTTCCTAACTCCGTTCCTAATGCTGTTCCTAACTCCGTTCCTAACGCTGTTCCTAATGCTGTTCCTAACTCCTTTCCTAACTCTGTTCCTAATGCTGTTCCTAACTCCATTTCTAAATCCGTTCCTAATGCTGTTCCTAACTCCGTTCCTAACTCTGTTCCTAATGCTGTTTCTAACTCCGTTCCTAACTCCGTTCCTAATGCTATTCCTAACTCCGTTCCTAATGCTGTTCCTAATGCTGTTCCTAATGCTGTTCCTAACTCTGTTCCTAACGCTGTTCCTAACGCTTATCCTAACGCTGTTCCTAACTCTGTTCCTAACTCTGTTCCTTACGCTGTTCCTAAAGCTGTTCCTAACTCCTTTCCTAACTCCTTTCCTAACTCCTTTCCTAACTCCTTTCCTAACTCCGTTCCTAACTCCGTTCCTAACTCCGTTCCTAACTCCGTTCCTAACTCTGTTCCTAACTCCGTTTCTAAATCCGTTCCTAATGCTGTTCCTAACTCCGTTCCTAACTCTGTTCCTAATGCTGTTACTAACTCCGTTCCTAACTCCGTTCCTAATGCTATTCCTAACTCCGTTCCTAACTCCGTTCCTAATGCTGTTCCATTACCCTGTTCCTAACTCCGTTCCTAATGCTGTTCCTAACTCCTTTCCTAACTCCTTTCCTAACTCTGTTCCTAATGCTGTTCCTAACTCCGTTCCTAACTCCGTTCCTAACTCCTTCCTAACTCTGTTTCTAATGCTGTTCCAAACTCCGTTCCTAACTCTGTTCCTAATGCTGTTCCTAACTCTGTTCCTAACTCTGTTCCTAATGCTGTTCCTAGCTCCGTTCCTAACTCTGTTTCTAATGCTGTTCCTAACTCCGTTCCTAACTCTGTTCCTAATGCTGTTCCTAGCTCCTTTCCTAACTCTGTTCCTAACGTTGTTCCTAACTCTGTTCCTAACTCTGTTCCTAACTCTGTTCCTAACTTTGTTCCTAACTCTGTTCCTAACGCTGTTCCTAATGCTGTTCCTAACTCTGTTCCTAATGCTGTTTCTAACTCCGTTCCTAAATCTGTTCCTAACTCTGTTCCTAACTCTGTTCTTAACGCTGTTCCTAACGCTGTTCCTAACTCCTTTCCTAACTCCTTTCCTAACTCCTTTCCTAACTCCTTTCCTAACTCTGTTCCTAACTCTGTTCCTAACTCTGTTCCTAACTCTGTTCCTAATGCTGTTCCTAACTCCATTTCTAAATCCGTTCCTAATGCTGTTCCTAACTCCGTTCCTAACTCTGTTCCTAATGCTGTTCCTAATGCTGTTCCTAACTCTGTTCCTAACGCTGTTCCTAACGCTGTTCCTAACTCTGTTCCTAACTCCTTTCCTAACTCCTTTCCTAACTTATGTTCCTAACTCTGTTCCTAACTCTGTTCCTAACGCTGTTCCTAGCTCCATTTCTAAATCCGTTCCTAATGCTGTTCCTAACGCTGTTCCTAACTTCGTTCCTAACGCTGTTCCTAACTTCGTTCCTAACGCTGTTCCCAACTTCGTTCCTAACGCTGTTCCTAACTTCGTTCCTAACTCTGTTCCTAACTCCGTTCCTAATGCTGTTCCTAACTCCGTTCCTAACGCTGTTCCTAATGCTGTTCCTAACTCCTTTCCTAACTCTGTTCCTAACTCCTTTCCTAACTCTGTTCCTAATGCTGTTCCTAACGCTGTTCCTAGCTCCATTTCTAAATCCGTTCCTAATGCTGTTCCTAATGCTGTTCCTAACGCTGTTCCTAACTCTGTTCCTAACTCTGTTCCTAACTCTGTTCTTAACGCTATTCCTAACGCTGTTCCTAACGCTGTTCCTAACTCCTTTCCTAACTCCTTTCCTAACTCCTTTCCTAACTCTGTTCCTAACTCTGTTCCTAACTCTGTTCCTAACTCCTTTCCTAACTCCTTTCCTAACTCCTTTCCTAACTCCTTTCCTAACTCTGTTCCTAACTCTGTTCCTAACTCTGTTCCTAACTCTGTTCCTAACTCCGTTCCTAATGCTGTTCCTAACTCCGTTCCAAACTCTGTTCCTAATGCTGTTCCTAACTCCTTTCCTAACTCTGTTCCTAATGCTGTTCCTAACTCCATTTCTAAATCCGTTCCTAATGCTGTTCCTAACTCCGTTCCTAACGCTGTTCCTGATGCTGTTTCTAACTCTTCCTAACTCTGTTCCTAATGCTGTTCCTAACTCCATTTCTAAATCCGTTCCTAATGCTGTTCCTAACTCCGTTCCTAACTCTGTTCCTAATGCTGTTTCTAACTCCTTTCCTAACTCCTTTCCTAACTCCTTTCCTAACTCTTTTCCTAACTCTGTTCCTGACTCTGTTCCTAACTCTGTTCCTAATGCTGTTTCTAACTCCGTTCCTAAATCTGTTCCTAACTCTGTTCCTAACTCTGTTCTTAACGCTGTTCCTAACGCTGTTCCTAACGCTGTTCCTAACTCCTTTCCTAACTCCTTTCCTAACTCCTTTCCTAACTCCTTTCCTAACTCTGTTCCTAACTCTGTTCCTAACTCTGTTCCTAACTCTGTTCCTAATGCTGTTCCTAACTCCATTTCTAAATCCGTTCCTAATGCTGTTCCTAACTCCGTTCCTAACTCTGTTCCTAATGCTGTTCCTAATGCTGTTCCTAACTCTGTTCCTAACGCTGTTCCTAACGCTGTTCCTAACTCTGTTCCTAACTCCTTTCCTAACTCCTTTCCTAACTCTGTTCCTAACTCTGTTCCTAACTCTGTTCCTAACGCTGTTCCTAGCTCCATTTCTAAATCCGTTCCTAATGCTGTTCCTAACGCTGTTCCTAACTTCGTTCCTAACGCTGTTCCTAACTTCGTTCCTAACGCTGTTCCCAACTTCGTTCCTAACGCTGTTCCTAACTTCGTTCCTAACGCTGTTCCTAACTTTGTTCCTAACGCTGTTCCTAACTCCGTTCCTAACGCTGTTCCTAGCTCCATTTCTAAATCCGTTCCTAATGCTGTTCCTAATGCTGTTCCTAATGCTGTTCCTAACTCTGTTCCTAACTCTGTTCCTAACTCTGTTCCTAACTCTGTTCCTAACTCCTTTCCTAACTCTGTTCCTAATGCTGTTCCTAGCTCCTTTCCTAACTCTGTTCCTAACGTTGTTCCTAACTCTGTTCCTAACTCTGTTCCTAACTCTGTTCCTAACTTTGTTCCTAACTCTGTTCCTAACGCTGTTCCTAATGCTGTTCCTAACTCTGTTCCTAATGCTGTTTCTAACTCCGTTCCTAAATCTGTTCCTAACTCTGTTCCTAACTCTGTTCTTAACGCTGTTCCTAACGCTGTTCCTAACTCCTTTCCTAACTCCTTTCCTAACTCCTTTCCTAACTCCTTTCCTAACTCTGTTCCTAACTCTGTTCCTAACTCTGTTCCTAACTCTGTTCCTAATGCTGTTCCTAACTCCATTTCTAAATCCGTTCCTAATGCTGTTCCTAACTCCGTTCCTAACTCTGTTCCTAATGCTGTTCCTAATGCTGTTCCTAACTCTGTTCCTAACGCTGTTCCTAACGCTGTTCCTAACTCTGTTCCTAACTCCTTTCCTAACTCCTTTCCTAACTTATGTTCCTAACTCTGTTCCTAACTCTGTTCCTAACGCTGTTCCTAGCTCCATTTCTAAATCCGTTCCTAATGCTGTTCCTAACGCTGTTCCTAACTTCGTTCCTAACGCTGTTCCTAACTTCGTTCCTAACGCTGTTCCCAACTTCGTTCCTAACGCTGTTCCTAACTTCGTTCCTAACTCTGTTCCTAACTCCGTTCCTAATGCTGTTCCTAACTCCGTTCCTAACGCTGTTCCTAATGCTGTTCCTAACTCCTTTCCTAACTCTGTTCCTAACTCCTTTCCTAACTCTGTTCCTAATGCTGTTCCTAACGCTGTTCCTAGCTCCATTTCTAAATCCGTTCCTAATGCTGTTCCTAATGCTGTTCCTAACGCTGTTCCTAACTCTGTTCCTAACTCTGTTCCTAACTCTGTTCTTAACGCTATTCCTAACGCTGTTCCTAACGCTGTTCCTAACTCCTTTCCTAACTCCTTTCCTAACTCCTTTCCTAACTCTGTTCCTAACTCTGTTCCTAACTCTGTTCCTAACTCCTTTCCTAACTCCTTTCCTAACTCCTTTCCTAACTCCTTTCCTAACTCTGTTCCTAACTCTGTTCCTAACTCTGTTCCTAACTCTGTTCCTAACTCCGTTCCTAATGCTGTTCCTAACTCCGTTCCAAACTCTGTTCCTAATGCTGTTCCTAACTCCTTTCCTAACTCTGTTCCTAATGCTGTTCCTAACTCCATTTCTAAATCCGTTCCTAATGCTGTTCCTAACTCCGTTCCTAACGCTGTTCCTGATGCTGTTTCTAACTCTTCCTAACTCTGTTCCTAATGCTGTTCCTAACTCCATTTCTAAATCCGTTCCTAATGCTGTTCCTAACTCCGTTCCTAACTCTGTTCCTAATGCTGTTTCTAACTCCTTTCCTAACTCCTTTCCTAACTCCTTTCCTAACTCTTTTCCTAACTCTGTTCCTGACTCTGTTCCTAACTCTGTTCCTAATGCTGTTTCTAACTCCGTTCCTAAATCTGTTCCTAACTCTGTTCCTAACTCTGTTCTTAACGCTGTTCCTAACGCTGTTCCTAACGCTGTTCCTAACTCCTTTCCTAACTCCTTTCCTAACTCCTTTCCTAACTCCTTTCCTAACTCTGTTCCTAACTCTGTTCCTAACTCTGTTCCTAACTCTGTTCCTAATGCTGTTCCTAACTCCATTTCTAAATCCGTTCCTAATGCTGTTCCTAACTCCGTTCCTAACTCTGTTCCTAATGCTGTTCCTAATGCTGTTCCTAACTCTGTTCCTAACGCTGTTCCTAACGCTGTTCCTAACTCTGTTCCTAACTCCTTTCCTAACTCCTTTCCTAACTCTGTTCCTAACTCTGTTCCTAACTCTGTTCCTAACGCTGTTCCTAGCTCCATTTCTAAATCCGTTCCTAATGCTGTTCCTAACGCTGTTCCTAACTTCGTTCCTAACGCTGTTCCTAACTTCGTTCCTAACGCTGTTCCCAACTTCGTTCCTAACGCTGTTCCTAACTTCGTTCCTAACGCTGTTCCTAACTTTGTTCCTAACGCTGTTCCTAACTCCGTTCCTAACGCTGTTCCTAGCTCCATTTCTAAATCCGTTCCTAATGCTGTTCCTAATGCTGTTCCTAATGCTGTTCCTAACTCTGTTCCTAACTCTGTTCCTAACTCTGTTCCTAACTCTGTTCCTAACTCCTTTCCTAACTCTGTTCCTAATGCTGTTCCTAACGCTGTTCCTAGCTCCATTTCTAAATCCGTTCCTAATGCTGTTCCTAATGCTGTTCCTAATGCTGTTCCTAACGCTGTTCCTAACTCTGTTCCTAACTCTGTTCCTAACTCTGTTCCTAACTCTGTTCTTAACGCTGTTCCTAACGCTGTTCCTAACGCTGTTCCTAACTCCTTTCCTAATTCCTTTCCTAACTCCTTTCCTAACTCCTTTCCTAACTCTGTTCCTAACTCTGTTCCTAACTCCTTTCCTAACTCCTTTCCGAACTCCTTTCCTAACTCTGTTCCTAACTCTGTTCCTAACTCTGTTCCTAACTCTGTTCCTAACTCTGTTCCTAACTCCGTTCCTAATGCTGTTCCTAACTCCGTTCCTAACGCTGTTCCTAATGCTGTTCCTAACTCCTTTCCTAACTCTGTTCCTAATGCTGTTCCTAACTCCATTTCTAAATCCGTTCCTAATGCTGTTCCTAACTCCGTTCCTAACTCTGTTCCTAATGCTGTTTCTAACTCCGTTCCTAACTCCGTTCCTAATGCTATTCCTAACTCCGTTCCTAATGCTGTTCCTAATGCTGTTCCTAATGCTGTTCCTAACTCTGTTCCTAACGCTGTTCCTAACGCTTATCCTAACGCTGTTCCTAACTCTGTTCCTAACTCTGTTCCTTACGCTGTTCCTAAAGCTGTTCCTAACTCCTTTCCTAACTCCTTTCCTAACTCCTTTCCTAACTCCTTTCCTAACTCCGTTCCTAACTCCGTTCCTAACTCCGTTCCTAACTCCGTTCCTAACTCTGTTCCTAACTCCGTTTCTAAATCCGTTCCTAATGCTGTTCCTAACTCCGTTCCTAACTCTGTTCCTAATGCTGTTACTAACTCCGTTCCTAACTCCGTTCCTAATGCTATTCCTAACTCCGTTCCTAACTCCGTTCCTAATGCTGTTCCATTACCCTGTTCCTAACTCCGTTCCTAATGCTGTTCCTAACTCCTTTCCTAACTCCTTTCCTAACTCTGTTCCTAATGCTGTTCCTAACTCCGTTCCTAACTCCGTTCCTAACTCCTTCCTAACTCTGTTTCTAATGCTGTTCCAAACTCCGTTCCTAACTCTGTTCCTAATGCTGTTCCTAACTCTGTTCCTAACTCTGTTCCTAATGCTGTTCCTAGCTCCGTTCCTAACTCTGTTTCTAATGCTGTTCCTAACTCCGTTCCTAACTCTGTTCCTAATGCTGTTCCTAGCTCCTTTCCTAACTCTGTTCCTAACGTTGTTCCTAACTCTGTTCCTAACTCTGTTCCTAACTCTGTTCCTAACTTTGTTCCTAACTCTGTTCCTAACGCTGTTCCTAATGCTGTTCCTAACTCTGTTCCTAATGCTGTTTCTAACTCCGTTCCTAAATCTGTTCCTAACTCTGTTCCTAACTCTGTTCTTAACGCTGTTCCTAACGCTGTTCCTAACTCCTTTCCTAACTCCTTTCCTAACTCCTTTCCTAACTCCTTTCCTAACTCTGTTCCTAACTCTGTTCCTAACTCTGTTCCTAACTCTGTTCCTAATGCTGTTCCTAACTCCATTTCTAAATCCGTTCCTAATGCTGTTCCTAACTCCGTTCCTAACTCTGTTCCTAATGCTGTTCCTAATGCTGTTCCTAACTCTGTTCCTAACGCTGTTCCTAACGCTGTTCCTAACTCTGTTCCTAACTCCTTTCCTAACTCCTTTCCTAACTTATGTTCCTAACTCTGTTCCTAACTCTGTTCCTAACGCTGTTCCTAGCTCCATTTCTAAATCCGTTCCTAATGCTGTTCCTAACGCTGTTCCTAACTTCGTTCCTAACGCTGTTCCTAACTTCGTTCCTAACGCTGTTCCCAACTTCGTTCCTAACGCTGTTCCTAACTTCGTTCCTAACTCTGTTCCTAACTCCGTTCCTAATGCTGTTCCTAACTCCGTTCCTAACGCTGTTCCTAATGCTGTTCCTAACTCCTTTCCTAACTCTGTTCCTAACTCCTTTCCTAACTCTGTTCCTAATGCTGTTCCTAACGCTGTTCCTAGCTCCATTTCTAAATCCGTTCCTAATGCTGTTCCTAATGCTGTTCCTAACGCTGTTCCTAACTCTGTTCCTAACTCTGTTCCTAACTCTGTTCTTAACGCTATTCCTAACGCTGTTCCTAACGCTGTTCCTAACTCCTTTCCTAACTCCTTTCCTAACTCCTTTCCTAACTCTGTTCCTAACTCTGTTCCTAACTCTGTTCCTAACTCCTTTCCTAACTCCTTTCCTAACTCCTTTCCTAACTCCTTTCCTAACTCTGTTCCTAACTCTGTTCCTAACTCTGTTCCTAACTCTGTTCCTAACTCCGTTCCTAATGCTGTTCCTAACTCCGTTCCAAACTCTGTTCCTAATGCTGTTCCTAACTCCTTTCCTAACTCTGTTCCTAATGCTGTTCCTAACTCCATTTCTAAATCCGTTCCTAATGCTGTCCCTAACTCCGTTCCTAACTCTGTTCCTAATGCTGTTTCTAACTCCGTTCCTAACTCCGTTCCTAATGCTGTTCCTAACTCCTTTCCTAACTCTGTTCCTAATGCTGTTCCTAACTCCATTTCTAAATCCGTTCCTAATGCTGTTCCTAACTCCGTTCCTAACGCTGTTCCTGATGCTGTTTCTAACTCTTCCTAACTCTGTTCCTAATGCTGTTCCTAACTCCATTTCTAAATCCGTTCCTAATGCTGTTCCTAACTCCGTTCCTAACTCTGTTCCTAATGCTGTTTCTAACTCCTTTCCTAACTCCTTTCCTAACTCCTTTCCTAACTCTTTTCCTAACTCTGTTCCTGACTCTGTTCCTAACTCTGTTCCTAATGCTGTTTCTAACTCCGTTCCTAAATCTGTTCCTAACTCTGTTCCTAACTCTGTTCTTAACGCTGTTCCTAACGCTGTTCCTAACGCTGTTCCTAACTCCTTTCCTAACTCCTTTCCTAACTCCTTTCCTAACTCCTTTCCTAACTCTGTTCCTAACTCTGTTCCTAACTCTGTTCCTAACTCTGTTCCTAATGCTGTTCCTAACTCCATTTCTAAATCCGTTCCTAATGCTGTTCCTAACTCCGTTCCTAACTCTGTTCCTAATGCTGTTCCTAATGCTGTTCCTAACTCTGTTCCTAACGCTGTTCCTAACGCTGTTCCTAACTCTGTTCCTAACTCCTTTCCTAACTCCTTTCCTAACTCTGTTCCTAACTCTGTTCCTAACTCTGTTCCTAACGCTGTTCCTAGCTCCATTTCTAAATCCGTTCCTAATGCTGTTCCTAACGCTGTTCCTAACTTCGTTCCTAACGCTGTTCCTAACTTCGTTCCTAACGCTGTTCCCAACTTCGTTCCTAACGCTGTTCCTAACTTCGTTCCTAACGCTGTTCCTAACTTTGTTCCTAACGCTGTTCCTAACTCCGTTCCTAACGCTGTTCCTAGCTCCATTTCTAAATCCGTTCCTAATGCTGTTCCTAATGCTGTTCCTAATGCTGTTCCTAACTCTGTTCCTAACTCTGTTCCTAACTCTGTTCCTAACTCTGTTCCTAACTCCTTTCCTAACTCTGTTCCTAATGCTGTTCCTAACGCTGTTCCTAGCTCCATTTCTAAATCCGTTCCTAATGCTGTTCCTAATGCTGTTCCTAATGCTGTTCCTAACGCTGTTCCTAACTCTGTTCCTAACTCTGTTCCTAACTCTGTTCCTAACTCTGTTCTTAACGCTGTTCCTAACGCTGTTCCTAACGCTGTTCCTAACTCCTTTCCTAATTCCTTTCCTAACTCCTTTCCTAACTCCTTTCCTAACTCTGTTCCTAACTCTGTTCCTAACTCCTTTCCTAACTCCTTTCCGAACTCCTTTCCTAACTCTGTTCCTAACTCTGTTCCTAACTCTGTTCCTAACTCTGTTCCTAACTCCGTTCCTAATGCTGTTCCTAACTCCGTTCCTAACGCTGTTCCTAATGCTGTTCCTAACTCCTTTCCTAACTCTGTTCCTAATGCTGTTCCTAACTCCATTTCTAAATCCGTTCCTAATGCTGTTCCTAACTCCGTTCCTAACTCTGTTCCTAATGCTGTTTCTAACTCCGTTCCTAACTCCGTTCCTAATGCTATTCCTAACTCCGTTCCTAATGCTGTTCCTAATGCTGTTCCTAATGCTGTTCCTAACTCTGTTCCTAACGCTGTTCCTAACGCTTATCCTAACGCTGTTCCTAACTCTGTTCCTAACTCTGTTCCTTACGCTGTTCCTAAAGCTGTTCCTAACTCCTTTCCTAACTCCTTTCCTAACTCCTTTCCTAACTCCTTTCCTAACTCCGTTCCTAACTCCGTTCCTAACTCCGTTCCTAACTCCGTTCCTAACTCTGTTCCTAACTCTGTTCCTAACTCCGTTTCTAAATCCGTTCCTAATGCTGTTCCTAACTCCGTTCCTAACTCTGTTCCTAATGCTGTTACTAACTCCGTTCCTAACTCCGTTCCTAATGCTATTCCTAACTCCGTTCCTAACTCCGTTCCTAATGCTGTTCCATTACCCTGTTCCTAACTCCGTTCCTAATGCTGTTCCTAACTCCTTTCCTAACTCCTTTCCTAACTCTGTTCCTAATGCTGTTCCTAACTCCGTTCCTAACTCCGTTCCTAACTCCTTCCTAACTCTGTTTCTAATGCTGTTCCAAACTCCGTTCCTAACTCTGTTCCTAATGCTGTTCCTAACTCTGTTCCTAACTCTGTTCCTAATGCTGTTCCTAGCTCCGTTCCTAACTCTGTTTCTAATGCTGTTCCTAACTCCGTTCCTAACTCTGTTCCTAATGCTGTTCCTAGCTCCTTTCCTAACTCTGTTCCTAACGTTGTTCCTAACTCTGTTCCTAACTCTGTTCCTAACTCTGTTCCTAACTTTGTTCCTAACTCTGTTCCTAACGCTGTTCCTAATGCTGTTCCTAACTCTGTTCCTAATGCTGTTTCTAACTCCGTTCCTAAATCTGTTCCTAACTCTGTTCCTAACTCTGTTCTTAACGCTGTTCCTAACGCTGTTCCTAACTCCTTTCCTAACTCCTTTCCTAACTCCTTTCCTAACTCCTTTCCTAACTCTGTTCCTAACTCTGTTCCTAACTCTGTTCCTAACTCTGTTCCTAATGCTGTTCCTAACTCCATTTCTAAATCCGTTCCTAATGCTGTTCCTAACTCCGTTCCTAACTCTGTTCCTAATGCTGTTCCTAATGCTGTTCCTAACTCTGTTCCTAACGCTGTTCCTAACGCTGTTCCTAACTCTGTTCCTAACTCCTTTCCTAACTCCTTTCCTAACTTATGTTCCTAACTCTGTTCCTAACTCTGTTCCTAACGCTGTTCCTAGCTCCATTTCTAAATCCGTTCCTAATGCTGTTCCTAACGCTGTTCCTAACTTCGTTCCTAACGCTGTTCCTAACTTCGTTCCTAACGCTGTTCCCAACTTCGTTCCTAACGCTGTTCCTAACTTCGTTCCTAACGCTGTTCCTAACTTCGTTCCTAACGCTGTTCCTAACTCCGTTCCTAACGCTGTTCCTAGCTCCATTTCTAAATCCGTTCCTAATGCTGTTCCTAATGCTGTTCCTAATGCTGTTCCTAACTCTGTTCCTAACTCTGTTCCTAACTCTGTTCCTAACTCCTTTCCTAACTCTGTTCCTAATGCTGTTCCTAACGCTGTTCCTAGCTCCATTTCTAAATCCGTTCCTAATGCTGTTCCTAATGCTGTTCCTAATGCTGTTCCTAACGCTGTTCCTAACTCTGTTCCTAACTCTGTTCCTAACTCTGTTCTTAACGCTGTTCCTAACGCTGTTCCTAACGCTGTTCCTAACTCCTTTCCTAACTCCTTTCCTAACTCCTTTCCTAACTCCTTTCCTAACTCTGTTCCTAACTCTGTTCCTAACTCTGTTCCTAATGCTGTTCCTAACTCCATTTCTAAATCCGTTCCTAATGCTGTTCCTAACTCCGTTCCTAACTCTGTTCCTAATGCTGTTCCTAATGCTGTTCCTAACTCTGTTCCTAACGCTGTTCCTAACGCTGTTCCTAACTCTGTTCCTAACTCCTTTCCTAACTCCTTTCCTAACTTATGTTCCTAACTCTGTTCCTAACTCTGTTCCTAACGCTGTTCCTAGCTCCATTTCTAAATCCGTTCCTAATGCTGTTCCTAACGCTGTTCCTAACTTCGTTCCTAACGCTGTTCCTAACTTCGTTCCTAACGCTGTTCCCAACTTCGTTCCTAACGCTGTTCCTAACTTCGTTCCTAACGCTGTTCCTAACTTCGTTCCTAACGCTGTTCCTAACTCCGTTCCTAACGCTGTTCCTAGCTCCATTTCTAAATCCGTTCCTAATGCTGTTCCTAATGCTGTTCCTAATGCTGTTCCTAACTCTGTTCCTAACTCTGTTCCTAACTCTGTTCCTAACTCCTTTCCTAACTCCTTTCCTAACTCTGTTCCTAACTCTGTTCCTAACTCTGTTCCTAACTCTGTTCCTAACTCTGTTCCTAACTCCGTTCCTAATGCTGTTCCTAACTCCGTTCCAAACTCTGTTCCTAATGCTGTTCCTAACTCCTTTCCTAACTCTGTTCCTAATGCTGTTCCTAACTCCATTTCTAAATCCGTTCCTAACTCTGTTCCTAACTCTGTTCCTAACTCCGTTCCTAATGCTGTTCCTAACTCCGTTCCTAACGCTGTTCCTAATGCTGTTCCTAACTCCTTTCCTAACTCTGTTCCTAACTCCTTTCCTAACTCTGTTCCTAATGCTGTTCCTAACGCTGTTCCTAGCTCCATTTCTAAATCCGTTCCTAATGCTGTTCCTAATGCTGTTCCTAACGCTGTTCCTAACTCTGTTCCTAACTCTGTTCCTAACTCTGTTCTTAACGCTATTCCTAACGCTGTTCCTAACGCTGTTCCTAACTCCTTTCCTAACTCCTTTCCTAACTCTGTTCCTAACTCTGTTCCTAACTCTGTTCCTAACTCCTTTCCTAACTCCTTTCCTAACTCCTTTCCTAACTCCTTTCCTAACTCTGTTCCTAACTCTGTTCCTAACTCTGTTCCTAACTCTGTTCCTAACTCTGTTCCTAACTCCGTTCCTAATGCTGTTCCTAACTCCGTTCCAAACTCTGTTCCTAATGCTGTTCCTAACTCCTTTCCTAACTCTGTTCCTAAAGCTGTTCCTAACTCCATTTCTAAATCCGTTCCTAATGCTGTTCCTAACTCCGTTCCTAACGCTGTTCCTGATGCTGTTTCTAACTCTTCCTAACTCTGTTCCTAATGCTGTTCCTAACTCCATTTCTAAATCCGTTCCTAATGCTGTTCCTAACTCCGTTCCTAACTCTGTTCCTAATGCTGTTTCTAACTCCTTTCCTAACTCCTTTCCTAACTCCTTTCCTAACTCTTTTCCTAACTCTGTTCCTGACTCTGTTCCTAACTCTGTTCCTAATGCTGTTTCTAACTCCGTTCCTAAATCTGTTCCTAACTCTGTTCCTAACTCTGTTCTTAACGCTGTTCCTAACGCTGTTCCTAACGCTGTTCCTAACTCCTTTCCTAACTCCTTTCCTAACTCCTTTCCTAACTCCTTTCCTAACTCTGTTCCTAACTCTGTTCCTAACTCTGTTCCTAACTCTGTTCCTAATGCTGTTCCTAACTCCATTTCTAAATCCGTTCCTAATGCTGTTCCTAACTCCGTTCCTAACTCTGTTCCTAATGCTGTTCCTAATGCTGTTCCTAACTCTGTTCCTAACGCTGTTCCTAGCTCCATTTCTAAATCCGTTCCTAATGCTGTTCCTAACGCTGTTCCTAACTTCGTTCCTAACGCTGTTCCTAACTTCGTTCCTAACGCTGTTCCCAACTTCGTTCCTAACGCTGTTCCTAACTTCGTTCCTAACGCTGTTCCTAACTTCGTTCCTAACGCTGTTCCTAACTCCGTTCCTAACGCTGTTCCTAGCTCCATTTCTAAATCCGTTCCTAATGCTGTTCCTAATGCTGTTCCTAATGCTGTTCCTAACTCTGTTCCTAACTCTGTTCCTAACTCTGTTCCTAACTCCTTTCCTAACTCCTTTCCTAACTCTGTTCCTAACTCTGTTCCTAACTCTGTTCCTAACTCTGTTCCTAACTCTGTTCCTAACTCCGTTCCTAATGCTGTTCCTAACTCCGTTCCAAACTCTGTTCCTAATGCTGTTCCTAACTCCTTTCCTAACTCTGTTCCTAATGCTGTTCCTAACTCCATTTCTAAATCCGTTCCTAACTCTGTTCCTAACTCTGTTCCTAACTCCGTTCCTAATGCTGTTCCTAACTCCGTTCTTAACGCTGTTCCTAATGCTGTTCCTAACTCCTTTCCTAACTCTGTTCCTAACTCCTTTCCTAACTCTGTTCCTAATGCTGTTCCTAACGCTGTTCCTAGCTCCATTTCTAAATCCGTTCCTAATGCTGTTCCTAATGCTGTTCCTAACGCTGTTCCTAACTCTGTTCCTAACTCTGTTCCTAACTCTGTTCTTAACGCTATTCCTAACGCTGTTCCTAACGCTGTTCCTAACTCCTTTCCTAACTCCTTTCCTAACTCTGTTCCTAACTCTGTTCCTAACTCTGTTCCTAACTCCTTTCCTAACTCCTTTCCTAACTCCTTTCCTAACTCCTTTCCTAACTCTGTTCCTAACTCTGTTCCTAACTCTGTTCCTAACTCTGTTCCTAACTCTGTTCCTAACTCCGTTCCTAATGCTGTTCCTAACTCCGTTCCAAACTCTGTTCCTAATGCTGTTCCTAACTCCTTTCCTAACTCTGTTCCTAATGCTGTTCCTAACTCCATTTCTAAATCCGTTCCTAATGCTGTCCCTAACTCCGTTCCTAACTCTGTTCCTAATGCTGTTTCTAACTCCGTTCCTAACTCCGTTCCTAATGCTGTTCCTAACTCCTTTCCTAACTCTGTTCCTAATGCTGTTCCTAACTCCATTTCTAAATCCGTTCCTAATGCTGTTCCTAACTCCGTTCCTAACGCTGTTCCTGATGCTGTTTCTAACTCTTCCTAACTCTGTTCCTAATGCTGTTCCTAACTCCATTTCTAAATCCGTTCCTAATGCTGTTCCTAACTCCGTTCCTAACTCTGTTCCTAATGCTGTTTCTAACTCCTTTCCTAACTCCTTTCCTAACTCCTTTCCTAACTCTTTTCCTAACTCTGTTCCTGACTCTGTTCCTAACTCTGTTCCTAATGCTGTTTCTAACTCCGTTCCTAAATCTGTTCCTAACTCTGTTCCTAACTCTGTTCTTAACGCTGTTCCTAACGCTGTTCCTAACGCTGTTCCTAACTCCTTTCCTAACTCCTTTCCTAACTCCTTTCCTAACTCCTTTCCTAACTCTGTTCCTAACTCTGTTCCTAACTCTGTTCCTAACTCTGTTCCTAATGCTGTTCCTAACTCCATTTCTAAATCCGTTCCTAATGCTGTTCCTAACTCCGTTCCTAACTCTGTTCCTAATGCTGTTCCTAATGCTGTTCCTAACTCTGTTCCTAACGCTGTTCCTAGCTCCATTTCTAAATCCGTTCCTAATGCTGTTCCTAACGCTGTTCCTAACTTCGTTCCTAACGCTGTTCCTAACTTCGTTCCTAACGCTGTTCCCAACTTCGTTCCTAACGCTGTTCCTAACTTCGTTCCTAACGCTGTTCCTAACTTCGTTCCTAACGCTGTTCCTAACTCCGTTCCTAACGCTGTTCCTAGCTCCATTTCTAAATCCGTTCCTAATGCTGTTCCTAATGCTGTTCCTAATGCTGTTCCTAACTCTGTTCCTAACTCTGTTCCTAACTCTGTTCCTAACTCCTTTCCTAACTCCTTTCCTAACTCTGTTCCTAACTCTGTTCCTAACTCTGTTCCTAACTCTGTTCCTAACTCTGTTCCTAACTCCGTTCCTAATGCTGTTCCTAACTCCGTTCCAAACTCTGTTCCTAATGCTGTTCCTAACTCCTTTCCTAACTCTGTTCCTAATGCTGTTCCTAACTCCATTTCTAAATCCGTTCCTAACTCTGTTCCTAACTCTGTTCCTAACTCCGTTCCTAATGCTGTTCCTAACTCCGTTCCTAACGCTGTTCCTAATGCTGTTCCTAACTCCTTTCCTAACTCTGTTCCTAACTCCTTTCCTAACTCTGTTCCTAATGCTGTTCCTAACGCTGTTCCTAGCTCCATTTCTAAATCCGTTCCTAATGCTGTTCCTAATGCTGTTCCTAACGCTGTTCCTAACTCTGTTCCTAACTCTGTTCCTAACTCTGTTCTTAACGCTATTCCTAACGCTGTTCCTAACGCTGTTCCTAACTCCTTTCCTAACTCCTTTCCTAACTCTGTTCCTAACTCTGTTCCTAACTCTGTTCCTAACTCCTTTCCTAACTCCTTTCCTAACTCCTTTCCTAACTCCTTTCCTAACTCTGTTCCTAACTCTGTTCCTAACTCTGTTCCTAACTCTGTTCCTAACTCTGTTCCTAACTCCGTTCCTAATGCTGTTCCTAACTCCGTTCCAAACTCTGTTCCTAATGCTGTTCCTAACTCCTTTCCTAACTCTGTTCCTAATGCTGTTCCTAACTCCATTTCTAAATCCGTTCCTAATGCTGTCCCTAACTCCGTTCCTAACTCTGTTCCTAATGCTGTTTCTAACTCCGTTCCTAACTCCGTTCCTAATGCTGTTCCTAACTCCTTTCCTAACTCTGTTCCTAATGCTGTTCCTAACTCCATTTCTAAATCCGTTCCTAATGCTGTTCCTAACTCCGTTCCTAACGCTGTTCCTGATGCTGTTTCTAACTCTTCCTAACTCTGTTCCTAATGCTGTTCCTAACTCCATTTCTAAATCCGTTCCTAATGCTGTTCCTAACTCCGTTCCTAACTCTGTTCCTAATGCTGTTTCTAACTCCTTTCCTAACTCCTTTCCTAACTCCTTTCCTAACTCTTTTCCTAACTCTGTTCCTGACTCTGTTCCTAACTCTGTTCCTAATGCTGTTTCTAACTCCGTTCCTAAATCTGTTCCTAACTCTGTTCCTAACTCTGTTCTTAACGCTGTTCCTAACGCTGTTCCTAACGCTGTTCCTAACTCCTTTCCTAACTCCTTTCCTAACTCCTTTCCTAACTCCTTTCCTAACTCTGTTCCTAACTCTGTTCCTAACTCTGTTCCTAACTCTGTTCCTAATGCTGTTCCTAACTCCATTTCTAAATCCGTTCCTAATGCTGTTCCTAACTCCGTTCCTAACTCTGTTCCTAATGCTGTTCCTAATGCTGTTCCTAACTCTGTTCCTAACGCTGTTCCTAACGCTGTTCCTAACTCTGTTCCTAACTCCTTTCCTAACTCCTTTCCTAACTCTGTTCCTAACTCTGTTCCTAACTCTGTTCCTAACGCTGTTCCTAGCTCCATTTCTAAATCCGTTCCTAATGCTGTTCCTAACGCTGTTCCTAACTTCGTTCCTAACGCTGTTCCTAACTTCGTTCCTAACGCTGTTCCCAACTTCGTTCCTAACGCTGTTCCTAACTTCGTTCCTAACGCTGTTCCTAACTTTGTTCCTAACGCTGTTCCTAACTCCGTTCCTAACGCTGTTCCTAGCTCCATTTCTAAATCCGTTCCTAATGCTGTTCCTAATGCTGTTCCTAATGCTGTTCCTAACTCTGTTCCTAACTCTGTTCCTAACTCTGTTCCTAACTCTGTTCCTAACTCCTTTCCTAACTCTGTTCCTAATGCTGTTCCTAACGCTGTTCCTAGCTCCATTTCTAAATCCGTTCCTAATGCTGTTCCTAATGCTGTTCCTAATGCTGTTCCTAACGCTGTTCCTAACTCTGTTCCTAACTCTGTTCCTAACTCTGTTCCTAACTCTGTTCTTAACGCTGTTCCTAACGCTGTTCCTAACGCTGTTCCTAACTCCTTTCCTAATTCCTTTCCTAACTCCTTTCCTAACTCCTTTCCTAACTCTGTTCCTAACTCTGTTCCTAACTCCTTTCCTAACTCCTTTCCGAACTCCTTTCCTAACTCTGTTCCTAACTCTGTTCCTAACTCTGTTCCTAACTCTGTTCCTAACTCTGTTCCTAACTCCGTTCCTAATGCTGTTCCTAACTCCGTTCCTAACGCTGTTCCTAATGCTGTTCCTAACTCCTTTCCTAACTCTGTTCCTAATGCTGTTCCTAACTCCATTGCTAAATCCGTTCCTAATGCTGTTCCTAACTCCGTTCCTAACTCTGTTCCTAATGCTGTTTCTAACTCCGTTCCTAACTCCGTTCCTAATGCTATTCCTAACTCCGTTCCTAATGCTGTTCCTAATGCTGTTCCTAATGCTGTTCCTAACTCTGTTCCTAACGCTGTTCCTAACGCTTATCCTAACGCTGTTCCTAACTCTGTTCCTAACTCTGTTCCTTACGCTGTTCCTAATGCTGTTCCTAACTCCGTTCCAAACTCTGTTCCTAATGCTGTTCTTAACTCCTTTCCTAACTCTGTTCCTAATGCTGTTCCTAACTCCATTTCTAAATCCGTTCCTAATGCTGTCCCTAACTCCGTTCCTAACTCTGTTCCTAATGCTGTTTCTAACTCCGTTCCTAACTCCGTTCCTAATGCTGTTCCTAACTCCTTTCCTAACTCTGTTCCTAATGCTGTTCCTAACTCCATTTCTAAATCCGTTCCTAATGCTGTTCCTAACTCCGTTCCTAACGCTGTTCCTGATGCTGTTTCTAACTCTTCCTAACTCTGTTCCTAATGCTGTTCCTAACTCCATTTCTAAATCCGTTCCTAATGCTGTTCCTAACTCCGTTCCTAACTCTGTTCCTAATGCTGTTTCTAACTCCTTTCCTAACTCCTTTCCTAACTCCTTTCCTAACTCTTTTCCTAACTCTGTTCCTGACTCTGTTCCTAACTCTGTTCCTAATGCTGTTTCTAACTCCGTTCCTAAATCTGTTCCTAACTCTGTTCCTAACTCTGTTCTTAACGCTGTTCCTAACGCTGTTCCTAACGCTGTTCCTAACTCCTTTCCTAACTCCTTTCCTAACTCCTTTCCTAACTCCTTTCCTAACTCTGTTCCTAACTCTGTTCCTAACTCTGTTCCTAACTCTGTTCCTAATGCTGTTCCTAACTCCATTTCTAAATCCGTTCCTAATGCTGTTCCTAACTCCGTTCCTAACTCTGTTCCTAATGCTGTTCCTAATGCTGTTCCTAACTCTGTTCCTAACGCTGTTCCTAGCTCCATTTCTAAATCCGTTCCTAATGCTGTTCCTAACGCTGTTCCTAACTTCGTTCCTAACGCTGTTCCTAACTTCGTTCCTAACGCTGTTCCCAACTTCGTTCCTAACGCTGTTCCTAACTTCGTTCCTAACGCTGTTCCTAACTTCGTTCCTAACGCTGTTCCTAACTCCGTTCCTAACGCTGTTCCTAGCTCCATTTCTAAATCCGTTCCTAATGCTGTTCCTAATGCTGTTCCTAATGCTGTTCCTAACTCTGTTCCTAACTCTGTTCCTAACTCTGTTCCTAACTCCTTTCCTAACTCCTTTCCTAACTCTGTTCCTAACTCTGTTCCTAACTCTGTTCCTAACTCTGTTCCTAACTCTGTTCCTAACTCCGTTCCTAATGCTGTTCCTAACTCCGTTCCAAACTCTGTTCCTAATGCTGTTCCTAACTCCTTTCCTAACTCTGTTCCTAATGCTGTTCCTAACTCCATTTCTAAATCCGTTCCTAACTCTGTTCCTAACTCTGTTCCTAACTCCGTTCCTAATGCTGTTCCTAACTCCGTTCCTAACGCTGTTCCTAATGCTGTTCCTAACTCCTTTCCTAACTCTGTTCCTAACTCCTTTCCTAACTCTGTTCCTAATGCTGTTCCTAACGCTGTTCCTAGCTCCATTTCTAAATCCGTTCCTAATGCTGTTCCTAATGCTGTTCCTAACGCTGTTCCTAACTCTGTTCCTAACTCTGTTCCTAACTCTGTTCTTAACGCTATTCCTAACGCTGTTCCTAACGCTGTTCCTAACTCCTTTCCTAACTCCTTTCCTAACTCTGTTCCTAACTCTGTTCCTAACTCTGTTCCTAACTCCTTTCCTAACTCCTTTCCTAACTCCTTTCCTAACTCTGTTCCTAACTCTGTTCCTAACTCTGTTCCTAACTCTGTTCCTAACTCTGTTCCTAACTCCGTTCCTAATGCTGTTCCTAACTCCGTTCCAAACTCTGTTCCTAATGCTGTTCCTAACTCCTTTCCTAACTCTGTTCCTAATGCTGTTCCTAACTCCATTTCTAAATCCGTTCCTAATGCTGTCCCTAACTCCGTTCCTAACTCTGTTCCTAATGCTGTTTCTAACTCCGTTCCTAACTCCGTTCCTAATGCTGTTCCTAACTCCTTTCCTAACTCTGTTCCTAATGCTGTTCCTAACTCCATTTCTAAATCCGTTCCTAATGCTGTTCCTAACTCCGTTCCTAACGCTGTTCCTGATGCTGTTTCTAACTCTTCCTAACTCTGTTCCTAATGCTGTTCCTAACTCCATTTCTAAATCCGTTCCTAATGCTGTTCCTAACTCCGTTCCTAACTCTGTTCCTAATGCTGTTTCTAACTCCTTTCCTAACTCCTTTCCTAACTCCTTTCCTAACTCTTTTCCTAACTCTGTTCCTGACTCTGTTCCTAACTCTGTTCCTAATGCTGTTTCTAACTCCGTTCCTAAATCTGTTCCTAACTCTGTTCCTAACTCTGTTCTTAACGCTGTTCCTAACGCTGTTCCTAACGCTGTTCCTAACTCCTTTCCTAACTCCTTTCCTAACTCCTTTCCTAACTCCTTTCCTAACTCTGTTCCTAACTCTGTTCCTAACTCTGTTCCTAACTCTGTTCCTAATGCTGTTCCTAACTCCATTTCTAAATCCGTTCCTAATGCTGTTCCTAACTCCGTTCCTAACTCTGTTCCTAATGCTGTTCCTAATGCTGTTCCTAACTCTGTTCCTAACGCTGTTCCTAACGCTGTTCCTAACTCTGTTCCTAACTCCTTTCCTAACTCCTTTCCTAACTCTGTTCCTAACTCTGTTCCTAACTCTGTTCCTAACGCTGTTCCTAGCTCCATTTCTAAATCCGTTCCTAATGCTGTTCCTAACGCTGTTCCTAACTTCGTTCCTAACGCTGTTCCTAACTTCGTTCCTAACGCTGTTCCCAACTTCGTTCCTAACGCTGTTCCTAACTTCGTTCCTAACGCTGTTCCTAACTTTGTTCCTAACGCTGTTCCTAACTCCGTTCCTAACGCTGTTCCTAGCTCCATTTCTAAATCCGTTCCTAATGCTGTTCCTAATGCTGTTCCTAATGCTGTTCCTAACTCTGTTCCTAACTCTGTTCCTAACTCTGTTCCTAACTCTGTTCCTAACTCCTTTCCTAACTCTGTTCCTAATGCTGTTCCTAACGCTGTTCCTAGCTCCATTTCTAAATCCGTTCCTAATGCTGTTCCTAATGCTGTTCCTAATGCTGTTCCTAACGCTGTTCCTAACTCTGTTCCTAACTCTGTTCCTAACTCTGTTCCTAACTCTGTTCTTAACGCTGTTCCTAACGCTGTTCCTAACGCTGTTCCTAACTCCTTTCCTAATTCCTTTCCTAACTCCTTTCCTAACTCCTTTCCTAACTCTGTTCCTAACTCTGTTCCTAACTCCTTTCCTAACTCCTTTCCGAACTCCTTTCCTAACTCTGTTCCTAACTCTGTTCCTAACTCTGTTCCTAACTCTGTTCCTAACTCTGTTCCTAACTCCGTTCCTAATGCTGTTCCTAACTCCGTTCCTAACGCTGTTCCTAATGCTGTTCCTAACTCCTTTCCTAACTCTGTTCCTAATGCTGTTCCTAACTCCATTTCTAAATCCGTTCCTAATGCTGTTCCTAACTCCGTTCCTAACTCTGTTCCTAATGCTGTTTCTAACTCCGTTCCTAACTCCGTTCCTAATGCTATTCCTAACTCCGTTCCTAATGCTGTTCCTAATGCTGTTCCTAATGCTGTTCCTAACTCTGTTCCTAACGCTGTTCCTAACGCTTATCCTAACGCTGTTCCTAACTCTGTTCCTAACTCTGTTCCTTACGCTGTTCCTAAAGCTGTTCCTAACTCCTTTCCTAACTCCTTTCCTAACTCCTTTCCTAACTCCTTTCCTAACTCCGTTCCTAACTCCGTTCCTAACTCCGTTCCTAACTCCGTTCCTAACTCTGTTCCTAACTCTGTTCCTAACTCCGTTTCTAAATCCGTTCCTAATGCTGTTCCTAACTCCGTTCCTAACTCTGTTCCTAATGCTGTTACTAACTCCGTTCCTAACTCCGTTCCTAACTCCGTTCCTAATGCTATTCCTAACTCCGTTCCTAACTCCGTTCCTAATGCTGTTCCATTACCCTGTTCCTAACTCCGTTCCTAATGCTGTTCCTAACTCCTTTCCTAACTCCTTTCCTAACTCTGTTCCTAATGCTGTTCCTAACTCCGTTCCTAACTCCGTTCCTAACTCCTTCCTAACTCTGTTTCTAATGCTGTTCCAAACTCCGTTCCTAACTCTGTTCCTAATGCTGTTCCTAACTCTGTTCCTAACTCTGTTCCTAATGCTGTTCCTAGCTCCGTTCCTAACTCTGTTTCTAATGCTGTTCCTAACTCCGTTCCTAACTCTGTTCCTAATGCTGTTCCTAGCTCCTTTCCTAACTCTGTTCCTAACGTTGTTCCTAACTCTGTTCCTAACTCTGTTCCTAACTCTGTTCCTAACTTTGTTCCTAACTCTGTTCCTAACGCTGTTCCTAATGCTGTTCCTAACTCTGTTCCTAATGCTGTTTCTAACTCCGTTCCTAAATCTGTTCCTAACTCTGTTCCTAACTCTGTTCTTAACGCTGTTCCTAACGCTGTTCCTAACTCCTTTCCTAACTCCTTTCCTAACTCCTTTCCTAACTCCTTTCCTAACTCTGTTCCTAACTCTGTTCCTAACTCTGTTCCTAACTCTGTTCCTAATGCTGTTCCTAACTCCATTTCTAAATCCGTTCCTAATGCTGTTCCTAACTCCGTTCCTAACTCTGTTCCTAATGCTGTTCCTAATGCTGTTCCTAACTCTGTTCCTAACGCTGTTCCTAACGCTGTTCCTAACTCTGTTCCTAACTCCTTTCCTAACTCCTTTCCTAACTTATGTTCCTAACTCTGTTCCTAACTCTGTTCCTAACGCTGTTCCTAGCTCCATTTCTAAATCCGTTCCTAATGCTGTTCCTAACGCTGTTCCTAACTTCGTTCCTAACGCTGTTCCTAACTTCGTTCCTAACGCTGTTCCCAACTTCGTTCCTAACGCTGTTCCTAACTTCGTTCCTAACGCTGTTCCTAACTTCGTTCCTAACGCTGTTCCTAACTCCGTTCCTAACGCTGTTCCTAGCTCCATTTCTAAATCCGTTCCTAATGCTGTTCCTAATGCTGTTCCTAATGCTGTTCCTAACTCTGTTCCTAACTCTGTTCCTAACTCTGTTCCTAACTCCTTTCCTAACTCTGTTCCTAATGCTGTTCCTAACGCTGTTCCTAGCTCCATTTCTAAATCCGTTCCTAATGCTGTTCCTAATGCTGTTCCTAATGCTGTTCCTAACGCTGTTCCTAACTCTGTTCCTAACTCTGTTCCTAACTCTGTTCCTAACTCTGTTCTTAACGCTGTTCCTAACGCTGTTCCTAACGCTGTTCCTAACTCCTTTCCTAACTCCTTTCCTAACTCCTTTCCTAACTCCTTTCCTAACTCTGTTCCTAACTCTGTTCCTAACTCTGTTCCTAATGCTGTTCCTAACTCCATTTCTAAATCCGTTCCTAATGCTGTTCCTAACTCCGTTCCTAACTCTGTTCCTAATGCTGTTCCTAATGCTGTTCCTAACTCTGTTCCTAACGCTGTTCCTAACGCTGTTCCTAACTCTGTTCCTAACTCCTTTCCTAACTCCTTTCCTAACTTATGTTCCTAACTCTGTTCCTAACTCTGTTCCTAACGCTGTTCCTAGCTCCATTTCTAAATCCGTTCCTAATGCTGTTCCTAACGCTGTTCCTAACTTCGTTCCTAACGCTGTTCCTAACTTCGTTCCTAACGCTGTTCCCAACTTCGTTCCTAACGCTGTTCCTAACTTCGTTCCTAACGCTGTTCCTAACTTCGTTCCTAACGCTGTTCCTAACTCCGTTCCTAACGCTGTTCCTAGCTCCATTTCTAAATCCGTTCCTAATGCTGTTCCTAATGCTGTTCCTAATGCTGTTCCTAACTCTGTTCCTAACTCTGTTCCTAACTCTGTTCCTAACTCTGTTCCTAACTCCTTTCCTAACTCTGTTCCTAATGCTGTTCCTAACGCTGTTCCTAGCTCCATTTCTAAATCCGTTCCTAATGCTGTTCCTAATGCTGTTCCTAATGCTGTTCCTAACGCTGTTCCTAACTCTGTTCCTAACTCTGTTCCTAACTCTGTTCCTAACTCTGTTCTTAACGCTGTTCCTAACGCTGTTCCTAACACTGTTCCTAACTCCTTTCCTAACTCCTTTCCTAACTCCTTTCCTAACTCCTTTCCTAACTCTGTTCCTAACTCTGTTCCTAACTCTGTTCCTAACTCCTTTCCTAACTCCTTTCCGAACTCCTTTCCTAACTCTGTTCCTAACTCTGTTCCTAACTCTGTTCCTAACTCTGTTCCTAACTCCGTTCCTAATGCTGTTCCTAACTCCGTTCCTAACGCTGTTCCTAATGCTGTTCCTAACTCCTTTCCTAACTCTGTTCCTAATGCTGTTCCTAACTCCATTTCTAAATCCGTTCCTAATGCTGTTCCTAACTCCATTTCTAAATCCGTTCCTAATGCTGTTCCTAACTCCGTTCCTAACTCTGTTCCTAATGCTGTTTCTAACTCCGTTCCTAACTCCGTTCCTAATGCTATTCCTAACTCCGTTCCTAATGCTGTTCCTAATGCTGTTCCTAATGCTGTTCCTAACTCTGTTCCTAACGCTGTTCCTAACGCTTATCCTAACGCTGTTCCTAACTCTGTTCCTAACTCTGTTCCTTACGCTGTTCCTAAAGCTGTTCCTAACTCCTTTCCTAACTCCTTTCCTAACTCCTTTCCTAACTCCGTTCCTAACTCCGTTCCTAACTCCGTTCCTAACTCCGTTCCTAACTCTGTTCCTAACTCTGTTCCTAACTCCGTTTCTAAATCCGTTCCTAATGCTGTTCCTAACTCCGTTCCTAACTCTGTTCCTAATGCTGTTTCTAACTCCGTTCCTAACTCCGTTCCTAACTCCGTTCCTAATGCTATTCCTAACTCCGTTCCTAACTCCGTTCCTAATGCTGTTCCATTACCCTGTTCCTAACTCCGTTCCTAATGCTGTTCCTAACTCCTTTCCTAACTCCTTTCCTAACTCTGTTCCTAATGCTGTTCCTAACTCCGTTCCTAACTCCGTTCCTAACTCCTTCCTAACTCTGTTTCTAATGCTGTTCCAAACTCCGTTCCTAACTCTGTTCCTAATGCTGTTCCTAACTCTGTTCCTAACTCTGTTCCTAATGCTGTTCCTAGCTCCGTTCCTAACTCTGTTTCTAATGCTGTTCCTAACTCCGTTCCTAACTCTGTTCCTAATGCTGTTCCTAGCTCCTTTCCTAACTCTGTTCCTAACGCTGTTCCTAACTCTGTTCCTAACTCTGTTCCTAACTCTGTTCCTAACTTTGTTCCTAACTCTGTTCCTAACGCTGTTCCTAATGCTGTTCCTAACTCTGTTCCTAATGCTGTTTCTAACTCCGTTCCTAAATCTGTTCCTAACTCTGTTCCTAACTCTGTTCTTAACGCTGTTCCTAACGCTGTTCCTAACTCCTTTCCTAACTCCTTTCCTAACTCCTTTCCTAACTCCTTTCCTAACTCTGTTCCTAACTCTGTTCCTAACTCTGTTCCTAACTCTGTTCCTAATGCTGTTCCTAACTCCATTTCTAAATCCGTTCCTAATGCTGTTCCTAACTCCGTTCCTAACTCTGTTCCTAATGCTGTTCCTAATGCTGTTCCTAACTCTGTTCCTAACGCTGTTCCTAACGCTGTTCCTAACTCTGTTCCTAACTCCTTTCCTAACTCCTTTCCTAACTTATGTTCCTAACTCTGTTCCTAACTCTGTTCCTAACGCTGTTCCTAGCTCCATTTCTAAATCCGTTCCTAATGCTGTTCCTAACGCTGTTCCTAACTTCGTTCCTAACGCTGTTCCTAACTTCGTTCCTAACGCTGTTCCCAACTTCGTTCCTAACGCTGTTCCTAACTTCGTTCCTAACGCTGTTCCTAACTTCGTTCCTAACGCTGTTCCTAACTCCGTTCCTAACGCTGTTCCTAGCTCCATTTCTAAATCCGTTCCTAATGCTGTTCCTAATGCTGTTCCTAATGCTGTTCCTAACTCTGTTCCTAACTCTGTTCCTAACTCTGTTCCTAACTCTGTTCCTAACTCCTTTCCTAACTCTGTTCCTAATGCTGTTCCTAACGCTGTTCCTAGCTCCATTTCTAAATCCGTTCCTAATGCTGTTCCTAATGCTGTTCCTAATGCTGTTCCTAACGCTGTTCCTAACTCTGTTCCTAACTCTGTTCCTAACTCTGTTCCTAACTCTGTTCTTAACGCAGTTCCTAACGCTGTTCCTAACGCTGTTCCTAACTCCTTTCCTAACTCCTTTCCTAACTCCTTTCCTAACTCCTTTCCTAACTCTGTTCCTAACTCTGTTCCTAACTCTGTTCCTAACTCTGTTCCTAATGCTGTTCCTAACTCCATTTCTAAATCCGTTCCTAATGCTGTTCCTAACTCCGTTCCTAACTCTGTTCCTAATGCTGTTCCTAATGCTGTTCCTAACTCTGTTCCTAACGCTGTTCCTAACGCTGTTCCTAACTCTGTTCCTAACTCCTTTCCTAACTCCTTTCCTAACTTATGTTCCTAACTCTGTTCCTAACTCTGTTCCTAACGCTGTTCCTAGCTCCATTTCTAAATCCGTTCCTAATGCTGTTCCTAACGCTGTTCCTAACTTCGTTCCTAACGCTGTTCCTAACTTCGTTCCTAACGCTGTTCCCAACTTCGTTCCTAACGCTGTTCCTAACTTCGTTCCTAACTCTGTTCCTAACTCCGTTCCTAACTCTGTTCCTAATGCTGTTCCTAATGCTGTTCCTAACTCTGTTCCTAACGCTGTTCCTAACGCTGTTCCTAACTCTGTTCCTAACTCCTTTCCTAACTCCTTTCCTAACTTATGTTCCTAACTCTGTTCCTAACTCTGTTCCTAACGCTGTTCCTAGCTCCATTTCTAAATCCGTTCCTAATGCTGTTCCTAACGCTGTTCCTAACTTCGTTCCTAACGCTGTTCCTAACTTCGTTCCTAACGCTGTTCCCAACTTCGTTCCTAACGCTGTTCCTAACTTCGTTCCTAACGATGTTCCTAACTTCGTTCCTAACGCTGTTCCTAACTCCGTTCCTAACGCTGTTCCTAGCTCCATTTCTAAATCCGTTCCTAATGCTGTTCCTAATGCTGTTCCTAATGCTGTTCCTAACTCTGTTCCTAACTCTGTTCCTAACTCTGTTCCTAACTCTGTTCCTAACTCCTTTCCTAACTCTGTTCCTAATGCTGTTCCTAACGCTGTTCCTAGCTCCATTTCTAAATCCGTTCCTAATGCTGTTCCTAATGCTGTTCCTAATGCTGTTCCTAACGCTGTTCCTAACTCTGTTCCTAACTCTGTTCCTAACTCTGTTCCTAACTCTGTTCTTAACGCTGTTCCTAACGCTGTTCCTAACGCTGTTCCTAACTCCTTTCCTAACTCCTTTCCTAACTCCTTTCCTAACTCCTTTCCTAACTCTGTTCCTAACTCTGTTCCTAACTCTGTTCCTAACTCTGTTCCTAATGCTGTTCCTAACTCCATTTCTAAATCCGTTCCTAATGCTGTTCCTAACTCCGTTCCTAACTCTGTTCCTAATGCTGTTCCTAATGCTGTTCCTAACTCTGTTCCTAACGCTGTTCCTAACGCTGTTCCTAACTCTGTTCCTAACTCCTTTCCTAACTCCTTTCCTAACTTATGTTCCTAACTCTGTTCCTAACTCTGTTCCTAACGCTGTTCCTAGCTCCATTTCTAAATCCGTTCCTAATGCTGTTCCTAACGCTGTTCCTAACTTCGTTCCTAACGCTGTTCCTAACTTCGTTCCTAACGCTGTTCCCAACTTCGTTCCTAACGCTGTTCCTAACTTCGTTCCTAACGCTGTTCCTAACTTCGTTCCTAACGCTGTTCCTAACTCCGTTCCTAACGCTGTTCCTAGCTCCATTTCTAAATCCGTTCCTAATGCTGTTCCTAATGCTGTTCCTAATGCTGTTCCTAACTCTGTTCCTAACTCTGTTTCTAACTCTGTTCCTAACTCTGTTCCTAACTCCTTTCCTAACTCTGTTCCTAATGCTGTTCCTAACGCTGTTCCTAGCTCCATTTCTAAATCCGTTCCTAATGCTGTTCCTAATGCTGTTCCTAATGCTGTTCCTAACGCTGTTCCTAACTCTGTTCCTAACTCTGTTCCTAACTCTGTTCTTAACGCTGTTCCTAACGCTGTTCCTAACGCTGTTCCTAACTCCTTTCCTAACTCCTTTCCTAACTCCTTTCCTAACTCCTTTCCTAACTCTGTTCCTAACTCTGTTCCTAACTCTGTTCCTAACTCCTTTCCTAACTCCTTTCCGAACTCCTTTCCTAACTCTGTTCCTAACTCTGTTCCTAACTCTGTTCCTAACTCTGTTCCTAACTCCGTTCCTAATGCTGTTCCTAACTCCGTTCCTAACGCTGTTCCTAATGCTGTTCCTAACTCCTTTCCTAACTCTGTTCCTAATGCTGTTCCTAACTCCATTTCTAAATCCGTTCCTAATGCTGTTCCTAACTCCGTTCCTAACTCTGTTCCTAATGCTGTTTCTAACTCCGTTCCTAATGCTGTTCCTAATGCTGTTCCTAATGCTGTTCCTAACTCTGTTCCTAACGCTGTTCCTAACGCTTATCCTAACGCTGTTCCTAACTCTGTTCCTAACTCTGTTCCTTACGCTGTTCCTAAAGCTGTTCCTAACTCCTTTCCTAACTCCTTTCCTAACTCCGTTCCTAACTCCGTTCCTAACTCCGTTCCTAACTCTGTTCCTAACTCTGTTCCTAACTCCGTTTCTAAATCCGTTCCTAATGCTGTTCCTAACTCCGTTCCTAACTCTGTTCCTAATGCTGTTTCTAACTCCGTTCCTAACTCCGTTCCTAACTCCGTTCCTAACGCTATTCCTAACTCCGTTCCTAACTCCGTTCCTAATGCTGTTCCATTACCCTGTTCCTAACTCCGTTCCTAATGCTGTTCCTAACTCCTTTCCTAACTCCTTTCCTAACTCTGTTCCTAATGCTGTTCCTAACTCCGTTCCTAACTCCGTTCCTAACTCCTTCCTAACTCTGTTTCTAATGCTGTTCCAAACTCCGTTCCTAACTCTGTTCCTAATGCTGTTCCTAACTCTGTTCCTAACTCTGTTCCTAATGCTGTTCCTAGCTCCGTTCCTAACTCTGTTTCTAATGCTGTTCCTAACTCCGTTCCTAACTCTGTTCCTAATGCTGTTCCTAGCTCCTTTCCTAACTCTGTTCCTAACGCTGTTCCTAACTCTGTTCCTAACTCTGTTCCTAACTCTGTTCCTAACTCTGTTCCTAACTTTGTTCCTAACTCTGTTCCTAACGCTGTTCCTAATGCTGTTCCTAACTCCTTTCCTAACTCCTTTCCTAACTCCTTTCCTAACTCCGTTCCTAACTCCGTCCCTAACTCCGTTCCTAACTCCGTTCCTAACTCTGTTCCTAACTCTGTTCCTAACTCTGTTCCTAACTCTGTTCCTAATGCTGTTCCTAACTCTGTTCCTAACTCTGTTCCTAATGCTGTTCCTAGCTCCGTTTCTAACTCTGTTCCTAATGCTGTTCCTAACTCCGTTCCTAACGCTATTCCTAACTCCGTTCCTAACTCCGTTCCTAACGCTGTTCCATTACCCTGTTCCTAACTCTGTTCCTAACTCCGTTCCTAACTCTGTTCCTAACTTTGTTCCTAACTCTGTTCCTAACTGCGTTCCTAACTCCTTTCCTAATGCTGTTCCTAACTCCTTTCCTAACTCCTTTCCTAACTCCTTTCCTAACTCCGTTCCTAACTCCGTCCCTAACTCCGTCCCTAACTCCGTTCCTAACTCTGTTCCTAACTCTGTTCCTAACTCTGTTCCTAACTCTGTTCCTAACTCCGTTCCTAATGCTGTTCCTAACTCCGTTCCTAACGCTGTTCCTAATGCTAATCCTAACTCCTTTCCTAACTCTGTTCCTAATGCTGTTCCTAACTCCATTTCTAAATCCGTTCCTAATGCTGTTCCTAACTCCGTTCCTAACTCTGTTCCTAATGCTGTTTCTAACTCCGTTCCTAACTCCGTTCCTAATGCTATTCCTAACTCCGTTCCTAATGCTGTTCCTAATGCTGTTCCTAACGCTGTTCCTAATGCTGTTCCTAACTCCTTTCCTAACTCTGTTCCTAATGCTGTTCCTAACTCCATTTCTAAATCCGTTCCTAATGCTGTTCCTAACTCCGTTCCTAACGCTGTTCCTAATGCTGTTCCTAACTCCTTTCCTAACTCTGTTCCTAATGCTGTTCCTAACTCCATTTCTAAATCCGTTCC
Organism: Oncorhynchus clarkii lewisi; assembly: GCF_045791955.1. Lineage (NCBI taxonomy): Eukaryota > Metazoa > Chordata > Actinopteri > Salmoniformes > Salmonidae > Oncorhynchus > Oncorhynchus clarkii. The sequence continues at coordinate 43,327 of NW_027260974.1, forward strand.
TAATGCTGTTCCTAACTCCATTCCTAACTCTGTTCCTAATGCTGTTTCTAACTCCTTTCCTAACTCCTTTCCTAACTCCTTTCCTAACTCCGTTCCTAACTCTGTTCCTAATGCTGTTCCTAGCTCCTTTCCTAACTCTGTTCCTAACGCTGTTCCTAACTCTGTTCCTAACTCTGTTCCTAACTCTGTTCCTAACTCTGTTCCTAACTTTGTTCCTAACTCTGTTCCTAACGCTGTTCCTAATGCTGTTCCTAACTCCTTTCCTAACTCCTTTCCTAACTCCTTTCCTAACTCCGTTCCTAACTCCGTCCCTAACTCCGTTCCTAACTCCGTTCCTAACTCTGTTCCTAACTCTGTTCCTAACTCTGTTCCTAACTCTGTTCCTAATGCTGTTCCTAACTCTGTTCCTAACTCTGTTCCTAATGCTGTTCCTAGCTCCGTTTCTAACTCTGTTCCTAATGCTGTTCCTAACTCCGTTCCTAACTCCATTCCTAACTCCGTTCCTAACTCCGTTCCTAACGCTGTTCCATTACCCTGTTCCTAACTCTGTTCCTAACTCCGTTCCTAACTCTGTTCCTAACTTTGTTCCTAACTCTGTTCCTAACTGCGTTCCTAACTCCTTTCCTAATGCTGTTCCTAACTCCTTTCCTAACTCCTTTCCTAACTCCTTTCCTAACTCCGTTCCTAACTCCGTCCCTAACTCCGTCCCTAACTCCGTTCCTAACTCTGTTCCTAACTCTGTTCCTAACTCTGTTCCTAACTCTGTTCCTAACTCCGTTCCTAATGCTGTTCCTAACTCCGTTCCTAACGCTGTTCCTAATGCTAATCCTAACTCCTTTCCTAACTCTGTTCCTAATGCTGTTCCTAACTCCATTTCTAAATCCGTTCCTAATGCTGTTCCTAACTCCGTTCCTAACTCTGTTCCTAATGCTGTTTCTAACTCCGTTCCTAACTCCGTTCCTAATGCTATTCCTAACTCCGTTCCTAATGCTGTTCCTAATGCTGTTCCTAACGCTGTTCCTAATGCTGTTCCTAACTCCTTTCCTAACTCTGTTCCTAATGCTGTTCCTAACTCCATTTCTAAATCCGTTCCTAATGCTGTTCCTAACTCCGTTCCTAACGCTGTTCCTAATGCTGTTCCTAACTCCTTTCCTAACTCTGTTCCTAATGCTGTTCCTAACTCCATTTCTAAATCCGTTCCTAATGCTGTTCCTAACTCCATTCCTAACTCTGTTCCTAATGCTGTTTCTAACTCCTTTCCTAACTCCTTTCCTAACTCCTTTCCTAACTCTGTTCCTAACTCTGTTCCTGACTCTGTTCCTAACTCTGTTCCTAATGCTATTCCTAACTCCGTTCCTAATGCTGTTCCTAATGCTGTTCCTAATGCTGTTCCTAACTCTGTTCCTAACGCTGTTCCTAACGCTGATCCTAACGCTGTTCCTAACTCTGCTCCTAACTCTGTTCCTTACGCTGTTCCTAAAGCTGTTCCTAACTCCTTTCCTAACTCCTTTCCTAACTCCTTTCCTAACTCCGTTCCTAACTCCGTTCCTAACTCCGTTCCTAACTCCGTTCCTAACTCTGTTCCTAATGCTGTTCCTAACTCCTTTCCTAACTCTGTTCCTAATGCTGTTCCTAACTCCATTTCTAAATCCGTTCCTAATGCTGTTCCTAACTCCGTTCCTAACTCTGTTCCTAATGCTGTTTCTAACTCCTTTCCTAACTCCTTTCCTAACTCCTTTCCTAACTCTGTTCCTAACTCTGTTCCTGACTCTGTTCCTAACTCTGTTCCTAATGCTGTTTCTAACTCCGTTCCTAACTCTGTTCCTAACTCTGTTCCTAACTCTGTTCTTAACTCTGTTCTTAACGCTGTTCCTAACGCTGTTCCTAACGCTGTTCCTAACTCCTTTCCTAACTCCTTTCCTAACTCCTTTCCTAACTCCTTTCCTAACTCCTTTCCTAACTCCTTTCCTAACTCTGTTCCTAACTCTGTTCCTAACTCCTTTCCTAACTCCTTTCCTAACTCCTTTCCTAACTCCTTTCCTAACTCTGTTCCTAACTCTGTTCCTAACTCTGTTCCTAACTCCGTTTCTAAATCCGTTCCTAATGCTGTTCCTAACTCCGTTCCTAACTCTGTTCCTAATGCTGTTTCTAACTCCGTTCCTAACTCCGTTCCTAATGCTATTCCTAACTCCGTTCCTAATGCTGTTCCTAATGCTGTTCCTAATGCTGTTCCTAACTCTGTTCCTAACGCTGTTCCTAACGCTGATCCTAACGCTGTTCCTAACTCTGTTCCTAACTCTGTTCCTTACGCTGTTCCTAAAGCTGTTCCTAACTCCTTTCCTAACTCCTTTCCTAACTCCTTTCCTAACTCCGTTCCTAACTCCGTTCCTAACTCCGTTCCTAACTCCGTTCCTAACTCTGTTCCTAACTCTGTTCCTAATGCTGTTTCTAACTCCGTTCCTAACTCCGTTCCTAATGCTATTCCTAACTCCGTTCCTAATGCTGTTCCTAATGCTGTTCCTAATGCTGGTCCTAACTCTGTTCCTAACGCTGTTCCTAACGCTGATCCTAACGCTGTTCCTAACTCTGTTCCTAACTCTGTTCCTAACTCTGTTCCTTACGCTGTTCCTAAAGCTGTTCCTAACTCCTTTCCTAACTCCTTTCCTAACTCCGTTCCTAACTCCGTTCCTAACTCCGTTCCTAACTCCGTTCCTAACTCTGTTCCTAACTCTGTTCCTAACTCCGTTTCTAAATCCGTTCCTAATGCTGTTCCTAACTCCGTTCCTAACTCTGTTCCTAATGCTGTTTCTAACTCCGTTCCTAACTCCGTTCCTAACTCCGTTCCTAATGCTATTCCTAACTCCGTTCCTAACTCCGTTCCTAATGCTGTTCCATTACCCTGTTCCTAACTCCGTTCCTAATGCTGTTCCTAACTCCTTTCCTAACTCTGTTCCTAATGCTGTTCCTAACTCCATTTCTAAATCCGTTCCTAATGCTGTTCCTAACTCCGTTCCTAACTCTGTTCCTAATGCTGTTTCTAACTCCTTTCCTAACTCCTTTCCTAACTCCTTTCCTAACTCTGTTCCTAACTCTGTTCCTGACTCTGTTCCTAACTCTGTTCCTAATGCTGTTTCTAACTCCGTTCCTAACTCTGTTCCTAACTCTGTTCCTAACTCTGTTCTTAACGCTGTTCCTAACGCTGTTCCTAACGCTGTTCCTAACTCCTTTCCTAACTCCTTTCCTAACTCCTTTCCTAACTCCTTTCCTAACTCTGTTCCTAACTCTGTTCCTAACTCCGTTTCTAAATCCGTTCCTAATGCTGTTCCTAACCCCGTTCCTAACTCTGTTCCTAATGCTGTTTCTAACTCCGTTCCTAACTCCGTTCCTAATGCTATTCCTAACTCCGTTCCTAATGCTGTTCCTAATGCTGTTCCTAATGCTGTTCCTAACTCTGTTCCTAACGCTGTTCCTAACGCTGATCCTAACGCTGTTCCTAACTCTGTTCCTAACTCTGTTCCTTACGCTGTTCCTAAAGCTGTTCCTAACTCCTTTCCTAACTCCTTTCCTAACTCCGTTCCTAACTCCGTTCCTAACTCCGTTCCTAACTCTGTTCCTAATGCTGTTCCTAACTCCTTTCCTAACTCTGTTCCTAATGCTGTTCCTAACTCCATTTCTAAATCCGTTCCTAATGCTGTTCCTAACTCCGTTCCTAACTCTGTTCCTAATGCTGTTTCTAACTCCTTTCCTAACTCCTTTCCTAACTCCTTTCCTAACTCTGTTCCTAACTCTGTTCCTGACTCTGTTCCTAACTCTGTTCCTAATGCTGTTTCTAACTCCGTTCCTAATTCTGTTCCTAACTCTGTTCCTAACTCTGTTCTTAACTCTGTTCTTAACGCTGTTCCTAACGCTGTTCCTAACGCTGTTCCTAACTCCTTTCCTAACTCCTTTCCTAACTCCTTTCCTAACTCCTTTCCTAACTCCTTTCCTAACTCTGTTCCTAACTCTGTTCCTAACTCCTTTCCTAACTCCTTTCCTAACTCCTTTCCTAACTCCTTTCCTAACTCTGTTCCTAACTCTGTTCCTAACTCTGTTCCTAACTCCGTTTCTAAATCCGTTCCTAATGCTGTTCCTAACTCCGTTCCTAACTCTGTTCCTAATGCTGTTTCTAACTCCGTTCCTAACTCCGTTCCTAATGCTATTCCTAACTCCGTTCCTAATGCTGTTCCTAATGCTGTTCCTAATGCTGTTCCTAACGCTGTTCCTAACGCTGTTCCTAACGCTGATCCTAACGCTGTTCCTAACTCTGTTCCTAACTCTGTTCCTTACGCTGTTCCTAAAGCTGTTCCTAACTCCTTTCCTAACTCCTTTCCTAACTCCTTTCCTAACTCCTTTCCTAACTCCTTTCCTAACTCCTTTCCTAACTCTGTTCCTAACTCTGTTCCTAAATCTGTTCCTAACTCCGTTTCTAAATCCGTTCCTAATGCTGTTCCTAACTCCGTTCCTAACTCTGTTCCTAATGCTGTTTCTAACTCCGTTCCTAACTCCGTTCCTAATGCTATTCCTAACTCCGTTCCTAATGCTGTTCCTAATGCTGTTCCTAATGCTGTTCCTAACTCTGTTCCTAACGCTGTTCCTAACGCTGATCCTAACGCTGTTCCTAACTCTGTTCCTAACTCTGTTCCTTACGCTGTTCCTAAAGCTGTTCCTAACTCCTTTCCTAACTCCTTTCCTAACTCCTTTCCTAACTCCGTTCCTAACTCCGTTCCTAACTCCGTTCCTAACTCCGTTCCTAACTCTGTTCCTAATGCTGTTTCTAACTCCGTTCCTAACTCCGTTCCTAATGCTATTCCTAACTCCGTTCCTAATGCTGTTCCTAATGCTGTTCCTAATGCTGGTCCTAACTCTGTTCCTAACGCTGTTCCTAACGCTGATCCTAACGCTGTTCCTAACTCTGTTCCTAACTCTGTTCCTAACTCTGTTCCTTACGCTGTTCCTAAAGCTGTTCCTAACTCCTTTCCTAACTCCTTTCCTAACTCCTTTCCTAACTCCGTTCCTAACTCCGTTCCTAACTCCGTTCCTAACTCCGTTCCTAACTCTGTTCCTAACTCTGTTCCTAACTCCGTTTCTAAATCCGTTCCTAATGCTGTTCCTAACTCCGTTCCTAACTCTGTTCCTAATGCTGTTTCTAACTCCGTTCCTAACTCCGTTCCTAACTCCGTTCCTAATGCTATTCCTAACTCCGTTCCTAACTCCGTTCCTAATGCTGTTCCATTACCCTGTTCCTAACTCCGTTCCTAATGCTGTTCCTAACTCCTTTCCTAACTCTGTTCCTAATGCTGTTCCTAACTCCATTTCTAAATCCGTTCCTAATGCTGTTCCTAACTCCGTTCCTAACTCTGTTCCTAATGCTGTTTCTAACTCCTTTCCTAACTCCTTTCCTAACTCCTTTCCTAACTCTGTTCCTAACTCTGTTCCTGACTCTGTTCCTAACTCTGTTCCTAATGCTGTTTCTAACTCCGTTCCTAACTCTGTTCTTAACGCTGTTCCTAACGCTGTTCCTAACGCTGTTCCTAACTCAAATCAAATCAAATCAAATCAAATTTTATTTGTCACATACACATGGTTAGCAGATGTTAATGCGAGTGTAGCGAAATGCTTGTGCTTCTAGTTCCGACAATGCAGTAATAACAAGTAATCTAACTAACAATTCCAAACTACTGTCTTGTACACAGTGTAAGGGGATAAAGAATATGTACATAAGGATATATGAATGAGTGATGGTACAGAGCAGCATAGGCAAGATACAGTAGATGGTATCGGGTACAGTATGTACAAATGAGATGAGTATGTAAACAAAGTGGCATAGTATAGTATAAAGTGGCTAGTGATACATGTATTACATAAGGATACCGTCGATGATATAGAGTACAGTATATACGTATGCGTATGAGATGAATAATGTAGGGTAAGTAACATTTATATAAGGTAGCATTGTTTAAAGTGGCTAGTGATATATTTACATCATTTCCCATCAATTCCCATTATTAAAGTGGCTGGAGTTGAGTCAGTGTCAGTGTGTTGGCAGCAGCCACTCAGTGTTAGTGGTGGCTGTTTAACAGTCTGATGACCTGGAGATAGAAGCTGTTTTTCAGTCTCTCGGTCCCAGCTTTGATGCACCTGTACTGACCTCGCCTTCTGGATGATAGCGGGGTGAACAGGCAGTGGCTCGGGTGGTTGATGTCCTTGATGATCTTTATGGCCTTCCTGTGACATCGGGTGGTGTAGGTGTCCTGGAGGGCAGGTAGTTTGCCCCCGGTGATGCGTTGTGCAGACCTCACTACCCTCTGGAGAGCCTTACGGTTGAGGGCGGTGCAGTTGCCATACCAGGCGGTGATACAGCCCGCCAGGATGCTCTCGATTGTGCATCTGTAGAAGTTTGTGAGTGCTTTTGGTGACAAGCCGAATTTCTTCAGCCTCCTGAGGTTGAAGAGGCGCTGCTGCGCCTTCTTCACGATGCTGTCTGTGTGAGTGGACCAATTCAGTTTGTCTGTGATGTGTATGCCGAGGAACTTAAAACTTGCTACCCTCTCCACTACTGTTCCATCGATGTGGATAGGGGGGTGTTCCCTCTGCTGTTTCCTGAAGTCCACAATCATCTCCTTAGTTTTGTTGACGTTGAGTGTGAGGTTGTTTTCCTGACACCACACTCCGAGGGCCCTCACCTCCTCCCTGTAGGCCGTCTCATCGTTGTTGGTAATCAAGCCTACCACTGTTGTGTCGTCCGCAAACTTGATGATTGAGTTGGAGGCGTGCGTGGCCACGCAGTCGTGGGTGAACAGGGAGTACAGGAGAGGGCTCAGAACGCAACCTTGTGGGGCCCCAGTGTTGAGGATCAGCGGGGAGGAGATGTTGTTGCCTACCCTCACCACCTGGGGGCGGCCCGTCAGGAAGTCCAGTACCCAGTTGCACAGGGCGGGGTCGAGACCCAGGGTCTCGAGCTTGATGACGAGCTTGGAGGGTACTATGGTGTTGAATGCCGAGCTGTAGTCGATGAACAGCATTCTCACATAGGTATTCCTCTTGTCCAGATGGGTTAGGGCAGTGTGCAGTGTGGTTGAGATTGCATCGTCTGTGGACCTATTTGGGCGGTAAGCAAATTGGAGTGGGTCTAGGGTGTCAGGTAGGGTGGAGGTGATATGGTCCTTGACTAGTCTCTCAAAGCACTTCATGATGACGGATGTGAGTGCTACGGGGCGGTAGTCATTTAGCTCAGTTACCTTAGCTTTCTTGGGAACAGGAACAATGGTGGCCCTCTTGAAGCATGTGGGAACAGCAGACTGGTATAGGGATTGATTGAATATGTCCGTAAACACACCGGCCAGCTGGTCTGCGCATGCTCTGAGGGCGCGGCTGGGGATGCCATCTGGGCCTGCAGCCTTGCGAGGGTTAACACGTTTAAATGTCTTACTCACCTCGGCTGCAGTGAAGGAGAGACCGCATGTTTTCGTTGCAGGCCGTGTCAGTGGCACTGTATTGTCCTCAAAGCGGGCAAAAAAGTTATTTAGTCTGCCTGGGAGCAAGACATCCTGGTCCGTGACTGGGCTGGGTTTCTTCCTGTAGTCCGTGATTGACTGTAGACCCTGCCACATGCCTCTTGTGTCTGAGCCGTTGAATTGAGATTCTACTTTGTCTCTGTACTGGCGCTTAGCTTGTTTGATAGCCTTGCGGAGGGAATAGCTGCACTGTTTGTATTCGGTCATGTTACCAGACACCTTGCCCTGATTAAAAGCAGTGGTTCGCGCTTTCAGTTTCACACGAATGCTGCCATCAATCCACGGTTTCTGGTTAGGGAATGTTTTAATCGTTGCTATGGGAACGACATCTTCAACGCACGTTCTAATGAACTCGCACACCGAATCAGCGTATTCGTCAATGTTGTTATCTGACGCAATACGAAACATCTCCCAGTCCACGTGATGGAAGCAGTCTTGGAGTGTGGAGTCAGCTTGGTCGGACCAGCGTTGGACAGACCTCAGCGTGGGAGCCTCTTGTTTTAGTTTCTGTCTGTAGGCAGGGATCAACAAAATGGAGTCGTGATCAGCTTTTCCGAAAGGGGGGCGGGGCAGGGCCTTATATGCGTCGCGGAAGTTAGAGTAACAATGGTCCAAGGTCTTTCCTCCCCTGGTTGCGCAATCGATATGCTGATAAAATTTGGGGAGTCTTGTTTTCAGATTAGCCTTGTTAAAATCCCCAGCTACAATGAATGCAGCCTCCGGATAAATTGTTTCCAGTTTGCAGAGAGTTAAATAAAGTTCGTTCAGAGCCATCGATGTGTCTGCTTGGGGGGGGATATATACGGCTGTGATTATAATCGAAGAGAATTCTCTTGGTAGATAATGCGGTCTACATTTGATTGTGAGGAATTCTAAATCAGGTGAACAGAAGGATTTGAGTTCCTGTATGTTTCTTTCATCGCACCATGTCACGTTAGTCATAAGGCATACGCCCCCGCCCCTCTTTTTACCAGAAAGATGTTTTTTCCTGTCTGCGCGATGCGTGGAGAAACCTGTTGGCTGCACCGCTTCGGATTGCTTCTCTCCAGTAAGCCACGTTTCCGTGAAGCAAAGAACGTTACAGTCTCTGATGTCCCTCTGGAATGCTACCCTTGCTCGGATTTCATCAACCTTGTTGTCAAGAGACTGGACATTGGCAAGAAGAATGCTAGGGAGTGGTGTGCGCTGTGCCCGTCTCCGGAGTCTGACCAGTAGACCGCCTCGTTTCCCTCTCTTTCGGAGTCGTTTTTTTGGGTCGCTGCATAGGATCCACTCTGTTGTCCTGTTTGTAAGGCAGAACACAGGATCCGCGTCGCGAAAAACATATTCTTGGTCGTACTGATGGTGAGTTGATGCTGATCTTATATTCAGTAGTTCTTCTCGACTGTATGTAATGAAACCTAAGATGACCTGGGGTACTAATGTAAGAAATAACACGTAAAAAAACAAAAAACTGCATAGTTTCCTAGGAACGCGAAGCGAGGCGGCCATCTCTGTCGGCGCCGGAAGTCCGTTCCTAACTCCTTTCCTAACTCCTTTCCTAACTCCTTTCCTAACTCCTTTCCAAACTCCTTTCCTAACTCTGTTCCTAACTCTGTTCCTAACTCCTTTCCTAACTCCTTTCCTAACTCCTTTCCTAACTCCTTTCCTAACTCTGTTCCTAACTCTGTTCCTAACTCCGTTTCTAAATCCGTTCCTAATGCTGTTCCTAACCCCGTTCCTAACTCTGTTCCTAATGCTGTTTCTAACTCCGTTCCTAACTCCGTTCCTAATGCTATTCCTAACTCCGTTCCTAATGCTGTTCCTAATGCTGTTCCTAATGCTGTTCCTAACTCTGTTCCTAACGCTGTTCCTAACGCTGATCCTAACGCTGTTCCTAACTCTGTTCCTAACTCTGTTCCTTACGCTGTTCCTAAAGCTGTTCCTAACTCCTTTCCTAACTCCTTTCCTAACTCCGTTCCTAACTCCGTTCCTAACTCCGTTCCTAACTCCGTTCCTAACTCTGTTCCTAATGCTGTTCCTAACTCCTTTCCTAACTCTGTTCCTAATGCTGTTCCTAACTCCATTTATAAATCCGTTCCTAATGCTGTTCCTAACTCCGTTCCTAACTCTGTTCCTAATGCTGTTTCTAACTCCTTTCCTAACTCCTTTCCTAACTCCTTTCCTAACTCTGTTCCTAACTCTGTTCCTGACTCTGTTCCTAACTCTGTTCCTAATGCTGTTTCTAACTCCGTTCCTAATTCTGTTCCTAACTCTGTTCCTAACTCTGTTCTTAACTCTGTTCTTAACGCTGTTCCTAACGCTGTTCCTAACTCCTTTCCTAACTCCTTTCCTAACTCCTTTCCTAACTCCTTTCCTAACTCCTTTCCTAACTCTGTTCCTAACTCTGTTCCTAACTCCTTTCCTAACTCCTTTCCTAACTCCTTTCCTAACTCCTTTCCTAACTCTGTTCCTAACTCTGTTCCTAACTCTGTTCCTAACTCCGTTTCCAAATCCGTTCCTAATGCTGTTCCTAACTCCGTTCCTAACTCTGTTCCTAATGCTGTTTCTAACTCCGTTCCTAACTCCGTTCCTAATGCTATTCCTAACTCCGTTCCTAATGCTGTTCCTAATGCTGTTCCTAATGCTGTTCCTAACGCTGTTCCTAACGCTGTTCCTAACGCTGATCCTAACGCTGTTCCTAACTCTGTTCCTAACTCTGTTCCTTACGCTGTTCCTAAAGCTGTTCCTAACTCCTTTCCTAACTCCTTTCCTAACTCCTTTCCTAACTCCGTTCCTAACTCTGTTCCTAACTCTGTTCCTAATGCTGTTTCTAACTCCGTTCCTAACTCCGTTCCTAATGCTATTCCTAACTCCGTTCCTAATGCTGTTCCTAATGCTGTTCCTAATGCTGGTCCTAACTCTGTTCCTAACGCTGTTCCTAACGCTGATCCTAACGCTGTTCCTAACTCTGTTCCTAACTCTGTTCCTAACTCTGTTCCTTACGCTGTTCCTAAAGCTGTTCCTAACTCCTTTCCTAACTCCTTTCCTAACTCCTTTCCTAACTCCTTTCCTAACTCTGTTCCTAACTCTGTTCTTAACTCTGTTCTTAACGCTGTTCCTAACGCTGTTCCTAACGCTGTTCCTAACTCCTTTCCTAACTCCTTTCCTAACTCCTTTCCTAACTCCTTTCCTAACTCTGTTCCTAACTCTGTTCCTAACTCCTTTCCTAACTCCTTTCCTAACTCCTTTCCTAACTCCTTTCCTAACTCTGTTCCTAACTCTGTTCCTAACTCTGTTCCTAACTCCGTTTCTAAATCCGTTCCTAATGCTGTTCCTAACTCCGTTCCTAACTCTGTTCCTAATGCTGTTTCTAACTCCGTTCCTAACTCCGTTCCTAATGCTATTCCTAACTCCGTTCCTAATGCTGTTCCTAATGCTGTTCCTAATGCTGTTCCTAACGCTGTTCCTAACGCTGTTCCTAACGCTGATCCTAACGCTGTTCCTAACTCTGTTCCTAACTCTGTTCCTTACGCTGTTCCTAAAGCTGTTCCTAACTCCTTTCCTAACTCCTTTCCTAACTCCTTTCCTAACTCCGTTCCTAACTCTGTTCCTAACTCTGTTCCTAATGCTGTTTCTAACTCCGTTCCTAACTCCGTTCCTAATGCTATTCCTAACTCCGTTCCTAATGCTGTTCCTAATGCTGTTCCTAATGCTGTTCCTAATGCTGGTCCTAACTCTGTTCCTAACGCTGATCCTAACGCTGTTCCTAACTCTGTTCCTAACTCTGTTCCTAACTCTGTTCCTTACGCTGTTCCTAAAGCTGTTCCTAACTCCTTTCCTAACTCCTTTCCTAACTCCTTTCCTAACTCCTTTCCTAACTCCGTTCCTAACTCCGTTCCTAACTCCGTTCCTAACTCTGTTCCTAACTCTGTTCCTAACTCCGTTTCTAAATCCGTTCCTAATGCTGTTCCTAACTCCGTTCCTAACTCTGTTCCTAATGCTGTTTCTAACTCGGTTCCTAACTCCGTTCCTAACTCCGTTCCTAATGCTATTCCTAACTCCGTTCCTAACTCCGTTCCTAATGCTGTTCCATTACCCTGTTCCTAACTCCGTTCCTAATGCTGTTCCTAACTCCTTTCCTAACTCCTTTCCTAACTCTGTTCCTAATGCTGTTCCTAACTCCGTTCCTAACTCCGTTCCTAACTCCTTCCTAACTCTGTTTCTAATGCTGTTCCAAACTCCGTTCCTAACTCTGTTCCTAATGCTGTTCCTAACTCTGTTCCTAACTCTGTTCCTAATGCTGTTCCTAGCTCCGTTCCTAACTCTGTTTCTAATGCTGTTCCTAACTCCGTTCCTAACTCTGTTCCTAATGCTGTTCCTAGCTCCGTTCCTAACTCTGTTCCTAACGCTGTTCCTAACTCTGTTCCTAACTCTGTTCCTAACTCTGTTCCTAATGCTGTTCCTAACTCCGTTCCTATCTCCTTTCCTAATGCTGTTCCTAACTCCTTTCCTAACTCCTTTCCTAACTCCTTTCCTAACTCCGTTCCTAACTCCGTCCCTAACTCTGTTCCTAACTCTGTTCCTAACTCTGTTCCTAACTCTGTTCCTAACTCTGTTCCTAACTCCGTTCCTAATGCTGTTCCTAACTCCGTTCCTAACGCTGTTCCTAATGCTAATCCTAACTCCTTTCCTAACTCTGTTCCTAATGCTGTTCCTAACTCCATTTCTAAATCCGTTCCTAATGCTGTTCCTAACTCCGTTCCTAACTCTGTTCCTAATGCTGTTTCTAACTCCGTTCCTAACTCCGTTCCTAATGCTATTCCTAACTCCGTTCCTAATGCTGTTCCTAATGCTGTTCCTAACGCTGTTCCTAATGCTGTTCCTAACTCCTTTCCTAACTCTGTTCCTAATGCTGTTCCTAACTCCATTTCTAAATCCGTTCCTAATGCTGTTCCTAACTCCGTTCCTAACGCTGTTCCTAATGCTGTTCCTAACTCCTTTCCTAACTCTGTTCCTAATGCTGTTCCTAACTCCATTTCTAAATCCGTTCCTAATGCTGTTCCTAACTCCGTTCCTAACTCTGTTCCTAATGCTGTTTCTAACTCCTTTCCTAACTCCTTTCCTAACTCCTTTCCTAACTCTGTTCCTAACTCTGTTCCTGACTCTGTTCCTAACTCTGTTCCTAATGCTGTTTCTAACTCCGTTCCTAACTCTGTTCCTAACTCTGTTCCTAACGCTGTTCCTAACTCCTTTCCTAACTCCTTTCCTAACTCCTTTCCTAACTCCTTTCCTAACTCTTTTCCTAACTCTGTTCCTAACCCTGTTCCTAACTCCTTTCCTAACTCCTTTCCTAACTCCTTTCCTAACTCTGTTCCTAACTCTGTTCCTAACTCTGTTCCTAACTCCGTTTCTAAATCCGTTCCTAATGCTGTTCCTAACTCCGTTCCTAACTCTGTTCCTAATGCTGTTTCTAACTCCGTTCCTAACTCCGTTTCTAATGCTATTCCTAACTCCGTTCCTAATGCTGTTCCTAATGCTGTTCCTAATGCTGTTCCTAACTCTGTTCCTAACGCTGTTCCTAACGCTGATCCTAACGCTGTTCCTAACTCTGTTCCTAACTCTGTTCCTTACTCTGTTCCTAAATCTGTTCCTAACTCCTTTCCTAACTCCTTTCCTAACTCCTTTCCTAACTCCGTTCCTAACTCCGTTCCTAACTCCGTTCCTAACTCCGTTCCTAACTCTGTTCCTAACTCTGTTCCTAACTCCGTTTCTAAATCCGTTCCTAATGCTGTTCCTAACTCCGTTCCTAACTCTGTTCCTAATGCTGTTTCTAACTCCGTTCCTAACTCCGTTCCTAATGCTATTCCTAACTCCGTTCCTAATGCTGTTCCTAATGCTGTTCCTAATGCTGTTCCTAACTCTGTTCCTAACGCTGTTCCTAACGCTGATCCTAACGCTGTTCCTAACTCTGTTCCTAACTCTGTTCCTCACTCTGTTCCTTACGCTGTTCCTAAAGCTGTTCCTAACTCCTTTCCTAACTCCTTTCCTAACTCCTTTCCTAACTCCGTTCCTAACTCCTTTCCTAACTCCGTTCCTAACTCCGTTCCTAACTCTGTTCCTAACTCTGTTCCTAACTTCGTTTCTAAATCCGTTCCTAATGCTGTTCCTAACTCCGTTCCTAACTCTGTTCCTAATGCTGTTTCTAACTCCGTTCCTAACTCCGTTCCTAACTCCGTTCCTAATGCTATTCCTAACTCCGTTCCTAACTCCGTTCCTAATGCTGTTCCATTACCCTGTTCCTAACTCCGTTCCTAATGCTGTTCCTAACTCCTTTCCTAACTCCTTTCCTAACTCTGTTCCTAATGCTGTTCCTAACTCCGTTCCTAACTCCGTTCCTAACTCCTTGCTAACTCTGTTTCTAATGCTGTTCCAAACTCCGTTCCTAACTCTGTTCCTAATGCTGTTCCTAACTCTGTTCCTAACTCTGTTCCTAATGCTGTTCCTAGCTCCGTTCCTAACTCTGTTTCTAATGCTGTTCCTAACTCCGTTCCTAACTCTGTTCCTAATGCTGTTCCTAGCTCCGTTCCTAACTCTGTTCCTAACGCTGTTCCTAACTCTGTTCCTAACTCTGTTCCTAACTCTGTTCCTAACTTTGTTCCTAACTCTGTTCCTAACGCTGTTCCTAATGCTGTTCCTAACTCCTTTCCTTACTCCTTTCCTAACTCCTTTCCTAACTCCGTTCCTAACTCCGTCCCTAACTCCGTTCCTAACTCCGTTCCTAACTCTGTTCCTAACTCTGTTCCTAACTCTGTTCCTAACTCTGTTCCTAATGCTGTTCCTAACTCTGTTCCTAACTCTGTTCCTAATGCTGTTCCTAGCTCCGTTTCTAACTCTGTTCCTAATGCTGTTCCTAACTCCGTTCCTAATGCTGTTCCTAACTCCGTTCCTAACTCTGTTCCTAATGCTGTTTCTAACTCCGTTCCTAACTCCGTTCCTAACTCCGTTCCTAATGCTATTCCTAACTCCGTTCCTAACTCCGTTCCTAATGCTGTTCCATTACCCTGTTCCTAACTCCGTTCCTAATGCTGTTCCTAACTCCTTTCCTAACTCCTTTCCTAACTCTGTTCCTAATGCTGTTCCTAACTCCGTTCCTAACTCCGTTCCTAACTCCTTCCTAACTCTGTTTCTAATGCTGTTCCAAACTCCGTTCCTAACTCTGTTCCTAATGCTGTTCCTAACTCTGTTCCTAACTCTGTTCCTAATGCTGTTCCTAGCTCCGTTCCTAACTCTGTTTCTAATGCTGTTCCTAACTCCGTTCCTAACTCTGTTCCTAATGCTGTTCCTAGCTCCGTTCCTAACTCTGTTCCTAACGCTGTTCCTAACTCTGTTCCTAACTCTGTTCCTAACTCTGTTCCTAACTTTGTTCCTAACTCTGTTCCTAACGCTGTTCCTAATGCTGTTCCTAACTCCTTTCCTAACTCCTTTCCTAACTCCTTTCCTAACTCCGTTCCTAACTCCGTCCCTAACTCCGTTCCTAACTCCGTTCCTAACTCTGTTCCTAACTCTGTTCCTAACTCTGTTCCTAACTCTGTTCCTAATGCTGTTCCTAACTCTGTTCCTAACTCTGTTCCTAATGCTGTTCCTAGCTCTGTTTCTAACTCTGTTCCTAATGCTGTTCCTAACTCCGTTCCTAACGCTATTCCTATCTCCGTTCCTAACTCCGTTCCTAACGCTGTTCCATTACCCTGTTCCTAACTCCGTTCCTAACTCCGTTCCTAACTCTGTTCCTAACTCTGTTCCTAACTCTGTTCCTAACTCCGTTTCTAAATCCGTTCCTAATGCTGTTCCTAACTCCGTTCCTAACTCTGTTCCTAATGCTGTTCCTAATGCTGTTCCTAACTCTGTTCCTAACGCTGTTCCTAACGCTGATCCTAACGCTGTTCCTAACTCTGTTCCTAACTCTGTTCCTAACTCTGTTCCTTACGCTGTTCCTAAAGCTGTTCCTAACTCCTTTCCTAACTCCTTTCCTAACTCCTTTCCTAACTCCGTTCCTAACTCCTTTCCTAACTCCGTTCCTAACTCCGTTCCTAACTCCGTTCCTAACTCTGTTCCTAACACTGTTCCTAACTCCGTTTCTAAATCCGTTCCTAATGCTGTTCCTAACTCCGTTCCTAACTCTGTTCCTAATGCTGTTTCTAACTCGGTTCCTAACTCCGTTCCTAACTCCGTTCCTAATGCTATTCCTAACTCCGTTCCTAACTCCGTTCCTAATGCTGTTCCATTACCCTGTTCCTAACTCCGTTCCTAATGCTGTTCCTAACTCCTTTCCTAACTCCTTTCCTAACTCTGTTCCTAATGCTGTTCCTAACTCCGTTCCTAACTCCGTTCCTAACTCCTTCCTAACTCTGTTTCTAATGCTGTTCCAAACTCCGTTCCTAACTCTGTTCCTAATGCTGTTCCTAACTCTGTTCCTAACTCTGTTCCTAATGCTGTTCCTAGCTCCGTTCCTAACTCTGTTTCTAATGCTGTTCCTAACTCCGTTCCTAACTCTGTTCCTAATGCTGTTCCTAGCTCCGTTCCTAACTCTGTTCCTAACGCTGTTCCTAACTCTGTTCCTAACTCTGTTCCTAACTCTGTTCCTATCTCTGTTCCTTTCTTTGTTCCTAACTCTGTTCCTAACGCTGTTCCTAATGCTGTTCCTAACTCCTTTCCTAACTCCTTTCCTAACTCCTTTCCTAACTCCGTTCCTAACTCCGTCCCTAACTCCGTTCCTAACTCCGTTCCTAACTCTGTTCCTAACTCTGTTCCTAACTCTGTTCCTAACTCTGTTCCTAATGCTGTTCCTAACTCTGTTCCTAACTCTGTTCCTAATGCTGTTCCTAGCTCCGTTTCTAACTCTGTTCCTAATGCTGTTCCTAACTCCGTTCCTAACGCTATTCCTAACTCCGTTCCTAACTCCGTTCCTAACGCTGTTCCATTACCCTGTTCCTAACTCCGTTCCTAACTCCGTTCCTAACTCTGTTCCTAACTCTGTTCCTAACTCTGTTCCTAACTCTGTTTCTAAATCCGTTCCTAATGCTGTTCCTAACTCCGTTCCTAACTCTGTTCCTAATGCTGTTTCTAACTCCGTTCCTAACTCCGTTCCTAATGCTATTCCTAACTCTGTTCCTAACGCTGTTCCTAACGCTGATCCTAACGCTGTTCCTAACTCTGTTCCTAACTCTGTTCCTAACTCTGTTCCTTACGCTGTTCCTAAAGCTGTTCCTAACTCCTTTCCTAACTCCTTTCCTAACTCCTTTCCTAACTCCGTTCCTAACTCCTTTCCTAACTCCGTTCCTAACTCCGTTCCTAACTCCGTTCCTAACTCTGTTCCTAACTCCGTTTCTAAATCCGTTCCTAATGCTGTTCCTAACTCCGTTCCTAACTCTGTTCCTAATGCTGTTTCTAACTCCGTTCCTAACTCCGTTCCTAACTCCGTTCCTAATGCTATTCCTAACTCCGTTCCTAACTCCGTTCCTAATGCTGTTCCATTACCCTGTTCCTAACTCCGTTCCTAATGCTATTCCTAACTCCGTTCCTAATGCTGTTCCTAATGCTGTTCCTAATGCTGGTCCTAACTCTGTTCCTAACGCTGTTCCTAACGCTGATCCTAACGCTGTTCCTAACTCTGTTCCTAACTCTGTTCCTAACTCTGTTCCTTACGCTGTTCCTAAAGCTGTTCCTAACTCCTTTCCTAACTCCTTTCCTAACTCCTTTCCTAACTCCTTTCCTAACTCCGTTCCTAACTCCGTTCCTAACTCCGTTCCTAACTCTGTTCCTAACTCTGTTCCTAACTCCGTTTCTAAATCCGTTCCTAATGCTGTTCCTAACTCCGTTCCTAACTCTGTTCCTAATGCTGTTTCTAACTCGGTTCCTAACTCCGTTCCTAACTCCGTTCCTAATGCTATTCCTAACTCCGTTCCTAACTCCGTTCCTAATGCTGTTCCATTACCCTGTTCCTAACTCCGTTCCTAATGCTGTTCCTAACTCCTTTCCTAACTCCTTTCCTAACTCTGTTCCTAATGCTGTTCCTAACTCCGTTCCTAACTCCGTTCCTAACTCCTTCCTAACTCTGTTTCTAATGCTGTTCCAAACTCCGTTCCTAACTCTGTTCCTAATGCTGTTCCTAACTCTGTTCCTAACTCTGTTCCTAATGCTGTTCCTAGCTCCGTTCCTAACTCTGTTTCTAATGCTGTTCCTAACTCCGTTCCTAACTCTGTTCCTAATGCTGTTCCTAGCTCCGTTCCTAACTCTGTTCCTAACGCTGTTCCTAACTCTGTTCCTAACTCTGTTCCTAACTCTGTTCCTAATGCTGTTCCTAACTCCGTTCCTATCTCCTTTCCTAATGCTGTTCCTAACTCCTTTCCTAACTCCTTTCCTAACTCCTTTCCTAACTCCGTTCCTAACTCCGTCCCTAACTCTGTTCCTAACTCTGTTCCTAACTCTGTTCCTAACTCTGTTCCTAACTCCGTTCCTAATGCTGTTCCTAACTCCGTTCCTAACGCTGTTCCTAATGCTAATCCTAACTCCTTTCCTAACTCTGTTCCTAATGCTGTTCCTAACTCCATTTCTAAATCCGTTCCTAATGCTGTTCCTAACTCCGTTCCTAACTCTGTTCCTAATGCTGTTTCTAACTCCGTTCCTAACTCCGTTCCTAATGCTATTCCTAACTCCGTTCCTAATGCTGTTCCTAATGCTGTTCCTAACGCTGTTCCTAATGCTGTTCCTAACTCCTTTCCTAACTCTGTTCCTAATGCTGTTCCTAACTCCATTTCTAAATCCGTTCCTAATGCTGTTCCTAACTCCGTTCCTAACGCTGTTCCTAATGCTGTTCCTAACTCCTTTCCTAACTCTGTTCCTAATGCTGTTCCTAACTCCATTTCTAAATCCGTTCCTAATGCTGTTCCTAACTCCGTTCCTAACTCTGTTCCTAATGCTGTTTCTAACTCCTTTCCTAACTCCTTTCCTAACTCCTTTCCTAACTCTGTTCCTAACTCTGTTCCTGACTCTGTTCCTAACTCTGTTCCTAATGCTGTTTCTAACTCCGTTCCTAACTCTGTTCCTAACTCTGTTCCTAACGCTGTTCCTAACTCCTTTCCTAACTCCTTTCCTAACTCCTTTCCTAACTCCTTTCCTAACTCTTTTCCTAACTCTGTTCCTAACTCTGTTCCTAACTCCTTTCCTAACTCCTTTCCTAACTCCTTTCCTAACTCTGTTCCTAACTCTGTTCCTAACTCTGTTCCTAACTCCGTTTCTAAATCCGTTCCTAATGCTGTTCCTAACTCCGTTCCTAACTCTGTTCCTAATGCTGTTTCTAACTCCGTTCCTAACTCCGTTTCTAATGCTATTCCTAACTCCGTTCCTAATGCTGTTCCTAATGCTGTTCCTAATGCTGTTCCTAACTCTGTTCCTAACGCTGTTCCTAACGCTGATCTTAACGCTGTTCCTAACTCTGTTCCTAACTCTGTTCCTTACTCTGTTCCTAAATCTGTTCCTAACTCCTTTCCTAACTCCTTTCCTAACTCCTTTCCTAACTCCGTTCCTAACTCCGTTCCTAACTCCGTTCCTAACTCTGTTCCTAACTCTGTTCCTAACTCCGTTTCTAAATCCGTTCCTAATGCTGTTCCTAACTCCGTTCCTAACTCTGTTCCTAATGCTGTTTCTAACTCCGTTCCTAACTCCGTTCCTAATGCTATTCCTAACTCCGTTCCTAATGCTGTTCCTAATGCTGTTCCTAATGCTGTTCCTAACTCTGTTCCTAACGCTGTTCCTAACGCTGATCCTAACGCTGTTCCTAACTCTGTTCCTAACTCTGTTCCTCACTCTGTTCCTTACGCTGTTCCTAAAGCTGTTCCTAACTCCTTTCCTAACTCCTTTCCTAACTCCTTTCCTAACTCCGTTCCTAACTCCTTTCCTAACTCCGTTCCTAACTCCGTTTCTAAATCCGTTCCTAATGCTGTTCCTAACTCCGTTCCTAACTCTGTTCCTAATGCTGTTTCTAACTCCGTTCCTAACTCCGTTCCTAACTCCGTTCCTAATGCTATTCCTAACTCCGTTCCTAACTCCGTTCCTAATGCTGTTCCATTACCCTGTTCCTAACTCCGTTCCTAATGCTGTTCCTAACTCCTTTCCTAACTCCTTTCCTAACTCTGTTCCTAATGCTGTTCCTAACTCCGTTCCTAACTCCGTTCCTAACTCCTTCCTAACTCTGTTTCTAATGCTGTTCCAAACTCCGTTCCTAACTCTGTTCCTAATGCTGTTCCTAACTCTGTTCCTAACTCTGTTCCTAATGCTGTTCCTAGCTCCGTTCCTAACTCTGTTTCTAATGCTGTTCCTAACTCCGTTCCTAACTCTGTTCCTAATGCTGTTCCTAGCTCCGTTCCTAACTCTGTTCCTAACGCTGTTCCTAACTCTGTTCCTAACTCTGTTCCTAACTCTGTTCCTAACTTTGTTCCTAACTCTGTTCCTAACGCTGTTCCTAATGCTGTTCCTAACTCCTTTCCTAACTCCTTTCCTAACTCCTTTCCTAACTCCGTTCCTAACTCCGTCCCTAACTCCGTTCCTAACTCCGTTCCTAACTCTGTTCCTAACTCTGTTCCTAACTCTGTTCCTAACTCTGTTCCTAATGCTGTTCCTAACTCTGTTCCTAACTCTGTTCCTAATGCTGTTCCTAGCTCCGTTTCTAACTCTGTTCCTAATGCTGTTCCTAACTCCGTTCCTAACGCTATTCCTAACTCCGTTCCTAACTCCGTTCCTAACGCTGTTCCATTACCCTGTTCCTAACTCCGTTCCTAACTCCGTTCCTAACTCTGTTCCTAACTCTGTTCCTAACTCTGTTCCTAACTCCGTTTCTAAATCCGTTCCTAATGCTGTTCCTAACTCCGTTCCTAACTCTGTTCCTAATGCTGTTTCTAACTCCGTTCCTAACTCCGTTCCTAATGCTATTCCTAACTCCGTTCCTAATGCTGTTCCTAATGCTGTTCCTAATGCTGTTCCTAACTCTGTTCCTAACGCTGTTCCTAACGCTGTTCCTAACTCTGTTCCTAACTCTGTTCCTAACTCTGTTCCTTACGCTGTTCCTAAAGCTGTTCCTAACTCCTTTCCTAACTCCTTTCCTAACTCTGTTCCTAATGCTGTTCCTAACTCCGTTCCTAACTCCGTTCCTAACTCCTTCCTAACTCTGTTTCTAATGCTGTTCCAAACTCCGTTCCTAACTCTGTTCCTAATGCTGTTCCTAACTCTGTTCCTAACTCTGTTCCTAATGCTGTTCCTAGCTCCGTTCCTAACTCTGTTTCTAATGCTGTTCCTAACTCCGTTCCTAACTCTGTTCCTAATGCTGTTCCTAGCTCCGTTCCTAACTCTGTTCCTAACGCTGTTCCTAACTCTGTTCCTAACTCTGTTCCTAACTCTGTTCCTAACTCTGTTCCTAACTTTGTTCCTAACTCTGTTCCTAACGCTGTTCCTAATGCTGTTCCTAACTCCTTTCCTAACTCCTTTCCTAACTCCTTTCCTAACTCCGTTCCTAACTCCGTCCCTAACTCCGTTCCTAACTCCGTTCCTAACTCTGTTCCTAACTCTGTTCCTAACTCTGTTCCTAACTCTGTTCCTAATGCTGTTCCTAACTCTGTTCCTAACTCTGTTCCTAATGCTGTTCCTAGCTCCGTTTCTAACTCTGTTCCTAATGCTGTTCCTAACTCCGTTCCTAACGCTATTCCTAACTCCGTTCCTAACTCCGTTCCTAACGCTGTTCCATTACCCTGTTCCTAACTCCGTTCCTAACTCCGTTCCTAACTCTGTTCCTAACTTTGTTCCTAACTCTGTTCCTAACTCCGTTCCTAACTCCTTTCCTAATGCTGTTCCTAACTCCTTTCCTAACTCCTTTCCTAACTCCTTTCCTAACTCCGTTCCTAACTCCGTCCCTAACTCCGTCCCTAACTCCGTTCCTAACTCCGTTCCTAACTCTGTTCCTAACTCTGTTCCTAACTCTGTTCCTAACTCTGTTCCTAACTCCGTTCCTAATGCTGTTCCTAACTCCGTTCCTAACGCTGTTCCTAATGCTAATCCTAACTCCTTTCCTAACTCTGTTCCTAATGCTGTTCCTAACTCCATTTCTAAATCCGTTCCTAATGCTGTTCCTAACTCCGTTCCTAACTCTGTTCCTAATGCTGTTTCTAACTCCGTTCCTAACTCCGTTCCTAATGCTATTCCTAACTCCGTTCCTAATGCTGTTCCTAATGCTGTTCCTAACGCTGTTCCTAATGCTGTTCCTAACTCCTTTCCTAACTCTGTTCCTAATGCTGTTCCGAACTCCATTTCTAAATCCGTTCCTAATGCTGTTCCTAACTCCTTTCCTAACGCTGTTCCTAATGCTGTGCCTAACTCCTTTCCTAACTCTGTTCCTAATGCTGTTCCTAACTCCATTTCTAAATCCGTTCCTAATGCTGTTCCTAACTCCGTTCCTAAATCTGTTCCTAATGCTGTTTCTAACTCCTTTCCTAACTCCTTTCCTAACTCCTTTCCTAACTCTGTTCCTAACTCTGTTCCTGACTCTGTTCCTAACTCTGTTCCTGACTCTGTTCCTAACTCTGTTCCTAATGCTGTTTCTAACTCCGTTCCTAACTCTGTTCCTAACTCTGTTCCTAACTCTGTTCTTAACGCTGTTCCTAACGCTGTTCCTAACGCTGATCCTAACTCCGTTCCTAATGCTGTTCCTAATGCTGTTCCTAACTCCGTTCCTATTGCTGTTCCTAATGCTGTTCCTAATGCTGTTCCTAACTCTGTTCCTAACGCTGTTCCTAACGCTGATCCTAACGCTGTTCCTAACTCTGTTCCTAACTCTGTTCCTTACGCTGTTCCTAACTCCTTTCCTAACTCCTTTCCTAACTCCTTTCCTAACTCCGTTCCTAACTCTGTTCCTAACTCCGTTCCTAACTCCGTTCCTAACTCCGTTCCTAATGCTATTCCTAACTCCGTTCCTAACTCTGTTCCTAATGCTGTTTCTAACTCCGTTCCTAACTCTGTTCCTAATGCTGTTCCTAACTCTGTTCTTAACGCTGTTCCTAACGCTGTTCCTAACGCTGTTCCTAACTCCTTTCCTAACTCCTTTCCTAACTCCTTTCCTAACTCCTTTCCTAACTCTGTTCCTAACTCTGTTCCTAACTCCTTTCCTAACTCCTTTCCTAACTCCTTTCCTAACTCTGTTCCTAACTCTGTTCCTAACTCTGTTCCTAACTCTGTTCCTAACTCCGTTTCTAAATCCGTTCCTAATGCTGTTCCTAACTCCGTTCCTAACTCTGTTCCTAATGCTGTTTCTAACTCCGTTCCTAACTCCGTTTCTAATGCTATTCCTAACTCCGTTCCTAATGCTGTTCCTAATGCTGTTCCTAACTCTGTTCCTAACGCTGTTCCTAACGCTGATCCTAACGCTGTTCCTAACTCTGTTCCTAACTCTGTTCCTTACGCTGTTCCTAAAGCTGTTCCTAACTCCTTTCCTAACTCCTTTCCTAACTCCGTTCCTAACTCCGTTCCTAACTCCGTTCCTAACTCCGTTCCTAACTCCGTTCCTAATGCTATTCCTAACTCCGTTCCTAATGCTGTTCCTAATGCTGTTCCTAATGCTGTTCCTAACTCTGTTCCTAACGCTGTTCCTAACGCTGATCCTAACGCTGTTCCTAACTCTGTTCCTAACTCTGTTCCTTACGCTGTTCCTAAAGCTGTTCCTAACTCCTTTCCTAACTCCTTTCCTAACTCCTTTCCTAACTCCGTTCCTAACTCCGTTCCTAACTCCGTTCCTAACTCTGTTCCTAACTCTGTTCCTAACTCTGTTCCTAACTCCGTTTCTAAATCCGTTCCTAATGCTGTTCCTAACTCCGTTCCTAACTCTGTTCCTAATGCTGTTTCTAACTCCGTTCCTAACTCCGTTCCTAATGCTATTCCTAACTCCGTTCCTAATGCTGTTCCTAATGCTGTTCCTAATGCTGTTCCTAACTCTGTTCCTAACGCTGTTCCTAACGCTGATCCTAACGCTGTTCCTAACTCTGTTCCTAACTCTGTTCCTAACTCTGTTCCTTACGCTGTTCCTAAAGCTGTTCCTAACTCCTTTCCTAACTCCTTTCCTAACTCTGTTCCTAACTCCTTTCCTAACTCCGTTCCTAACTCCGTTCCTAACTCCGTTCCTAACTCCGTTCCTAACTCTGTTCCTAACTCTGTTCCTAACTCCGTTTCTAAATCCGTTCCTAATGCTGTTCCTAACTCCGTTCCTAACTCTGTTCCTAATGCTGTTTCTAACTCCGTTCCTAACTCCGTTCCTAACTCCGTTCCTAATGCTATTCCTAACTCCGTTCCTAACTCCGTTCCTAATGCTGTTCCATTACCCTGTTCCTAACTCCGTTCCTAATGCTGTTCCTAACTCCTTTCCTAACTCCTTTCCTAACTCTGTTCCTAATGCTGTTCCTAACTCCGTTCCTAACTCCGTTCCTAACTCCTTCCTAACTCTGTTTCTAATGCTGTTCCAAACTCCGTTCCTAACTCTGTTCCTAATGCTGTTCCTAGCTCCGTTCCTAACTCTGTTTCTAATGCTGTTCCTAACTCCGTTCCTAACTCTGTTCCTAATGCTGTTCCTAGCTCCGTTCCTAACTCTGTTCCTAACGCTGTTCCTAACTCTGTTCCTAACTCTGTTCCTAACTCTGTTCCTAACTCTGTTCCTAACTTTGTTCCTAACTCTGTTCCTAACGCTGTTCCTAATGCTGTTCCTAACTCCTTTCCTAACTCCTTTCCTAACTCCTTTCCTAACTCCGTTCCTAACTCCGTCCCTAACTCCGTTCCTAACTCCGTTCCTAACTCTGTTCCTAACTCTGTTCCTAACTCTGTTCCTAACTCTGTTCCTAATGCTGTTCCTAACTCTGTTCCTAACTCTGTTCCTAATGCTGTTCCTAGCTCCGTTTCTAACTCTGTTCCTAATGCTGTTCCTAACTCCGTTCCTAACGCTATTCCTAACTCCGTTCCTAACTCCGTTCCTAACGCTGTTCCATTACCCTGTTCCTAACTCCGTTCCTAACTCCGTTCCTAACTCTGTTCCTAACTCTGTTCCTAACTCTGTTCCTAACTCCGTTTCTAAATCCGTTCCTAATGCTGTTCCTAACTCCGTTCCTAACTCTGTTCCTAATGCTGTTTCTAACTCCGTTCCTAACTCCGTTCCTAATGCTGTTCCTAATGCTGTTCCTAATGCTGTTCCTAACTCTGTTCCTAACGCTGTTCCTAACGCTGATCCTAACGCTGTTCCTAACTCTGTTCCTAACTCTGTTCCTAACTCTGTTCCTTACGCTGTTCCTAAAGATGTTCCTAACTCCTTTCCTAACTCCTTTCCTAACTCCTTTCCTAACTCCTTTCCTAACTCCGTTCCTAACTCCTTTCCTAACTCCGTTCCTAACTCCGTTCCTAACTCCGTTCCTAACTCCGTTCCTAACTCTGTTCCTAACTCCGTTTCTAAATCCGTTCCTAATGCTGTTCCTAACTCCGTTCCTAACTCTGTTCCTAATGCTGTTTCTAACTCCGTTCCTAACTCCGTTCCTAACTCCGTTCCTAATGCTATTCCTAACTCCGTTCCTAACTCCGTTCCTAATGCTGTTCCATTACCCTGTTCCTAACTCCGTTCCTAATGCTGTTCCTAACTCCTTTCCTAACTCCTTTCCTAACTCTGTTCCTAATGCTGTTCCTAACTCCGTTCCTAACTCCGTTCCTAACTCCTTCCTAACTCTGTTTCTAATGCTGTTCCAAACTCCGTTCCTAACTCTGTTCCTAATGCTGTTCCTAACTCTGTTCCTAACTCTGTTCCTAATGCTGTTCCTAGCTCCGTTCCTAACTCTGTTTCTAATGCTGTTCCTAACTCCGTTCCTAACTCTGTTCCTAATGCTGTTCCTAGCTCCGTTCCTAACTCTGTTCCTAACGCTGTTCCTAACTCTGTTCCTAACTCTGTTCCTAACTCTGTTCCTAACTCTGTTTCTAACTTTGTTCCTAACTCTGTTCCTAACGCTGTTCCTAATGCTGTTCCTAACTCCTTTCCTAACTCCTTTCCTAACTCCTTTCCTAACTCCGTTCCTAACTCCGTCCCTAACTCCGTTCCTAACTCCGTTCCTAACTCTGTTCCTAACTCTGTTCCTAACTCTGTTCCTAACTCTGTTCCTAATGCTGTTCCTAACTCTGTTCCTAACTCTGTTCCTAATGCTGTTCCTAGCTCCGTTTCTAACTCTGTTCCTAATGCTGTTCCTAACTCCGTTCCTAACGCTATTCCTAACTCCGTTCCTAACTCCGTTCCTAACGCTGTTCCATTACCCTGTTCCTAACTCCGTTCCTAACTCCGTTCCTAACTCTGTTCCTAACTTTGTTCCTAACTCTGTTCCTAACTCCGTTCCTAACTCCTTTCCTAATGCTGTTCCTAACTCCTTTCCTAACTCCTTTCCTAACTCCTTTCCTAACTCCGTCCCTAACTCCGTTCCTAACTCCGTTCCTAACTCTGTTCCTAACTCTGTTCCTAACTCTGTTCCTAACTCTGTTCCTAACTCTGTTCCTAACTCCGTTCCTAATGCTGTTCCTAACTCCGTTCCTAACGCTGTTCCTAATGCTAATCCTAACTCCTTTCCTAACTCTGTTCCTAATGCTGTTCCTAACTCCATTTCTAAATCCGTTCCTAATGCTGTTCCTAACTCCGTTCCTAACTCTGTTCCTAATGCTGTTTCTAACTCTGTTCCTAACTCCGTTCCTAATGCTATTCCTAACTCCGTTCCTAATGCTGTTCCTAATGCTGTTCCTAACGCTGTTCCTAATGCTGTTCCTAACTCCTTTCCTAACTCTGTTCCTAATGCTGTTCCTAACTCCATTTCTAAATCCGTTCCTAATGCTGTTCCTAACTCCTTTCCTAACGCTGTTCCTAATGCTGTTCCTAACTCCTTTCCTAACTCTGTTCCTAATGCTGTTCCTAACTCCATTTCTAAATCCGTTCCTAATGCTGTTCCTAACTCCGTTCCTAACTCTGTTCCTAATGCTGTTTCTAACTCCTTTCCTAACTCCTTTCCTAACTCCTTTCCTAACTCTGTTCCTAACTCTGTTCCTGACTCTGTTCCTAACTCTGTTCCTAATGCTGTTTCTAACTCCGTTCCTAACTCTGTTCCTAACTCTGTTCCTAACTCTGTTCTTAACGCTGTTCCTAACGCTGTTCCTAACGCTGATCCTAACTCCGTTCCTAATGCTGTTCCTAATGCTGTTCCTAACTCCGTTCCTAATGCTGTTCCTAATGCTGTTCCTAATGCTGTTCCTAACTCTGTTCCTAACGCTGTTCCTAACGCTGATCCTAACGCTGTTCCTAACTCTGTTCCTAACTCTGTTCCTTACGCTGTTCCTAACTCCTTTCCTAACTCCTTTCCTAACTCCTTTCCTAACTCCGTTCCTAACTCTGTTCCTAACTCCGTTCCTAACTCCGTTCCTAACTCTGTTCCTAATGCTGTTTCTAACTCTGTTCCTAACTCCGTTCCTAACTCCTTTCCTAATGCTGTTCCTAACTCCTTTCCTAACTCCTTTCCTAACTCCTTTCCTAACTCCGTTCCTAACTCCGTCCCTAACTCCGTCCCTAACTCCGTTCCTAACTCCGTTCCTAACTCTGTTCCTAACTCTGTTCCTAACTCTGTTCCTAACTCTGTTCCTAACTCCGTTCCTAATGCTGTTCCTAACTCCGTTCCTAACGCTGTTCCTAATGCTAATCCTAACTCCTTTCCTAACTCTGTTCCTAATGCTGTTCCTAACTCCATTTCTAAATCCGTTCCTAATGCTGTTCCTAACTCCGTTCCTAACTCTATTCCTAATGCTGTTTCTAACTCCGTTCCTAACTCCGTTCCTAATGCTATTCCTAACTCCGTTCCTAATGCTGTTCCTAATGCTGTTCCTAACGCTGTTCCTAATGCTGTTCCTAACTCCTTTCCTAACTCTGTTCCTAATGCTGTTCCTAACTCCATTTCTAAATCCGTTCCTAATGCTGTTCCTAACTCCTTTCCTAACGCTGTTCCTAATGCTGTGCCTAACTCCTTTCCTAACTCTGTTCCTAATGCTGTTCCTAACTCCATTTCTAAATCCGTTCCTAATGCTGTTCCTAACTCCGTTCCTAACTCTGTTCCTAATGCTGTTTCTAACTCCTTTCCTAACTCCTTTCCTAACTCCTTTCCTAACTCTGTTCCTAACTCTGTTCCTGACTCTGTTCCTAACTCTGTTCCTAATGCTGTTTCTAACTCCGTTCCTAACTCTGTTCCTAACTCTGTTCTTAACGCTGTTCCTAACGCTGTTCCTAACGCTGATCCTAACTCCGTTCCTAATGCTGTTCCTAATGCTGTTCCTAACTCCGTTCCTATTGCTGTTCCTAATGCTGTTCCTAATGCTGTTCCTAACTCTGTTCCTAACGCTGTTCCTAACGCTGATCCTAACGCTGTTCCTAACTCTGTTCCTAACTCTGTTCCTTACGCTGTTCCTAACTCCTTTCCTAACTCCTTTCCTAACTCCTTTCCTAACTCCGTTCCTAACTCTGTTCCTAACTCCGTTCCTAACTCCGTTCCTAACTCTGTTCCTAACTCTGTTCCTAACTCTGTTCCTAACTCTGTTCCTAACTCCGTTTCTAAATCCGTTCCTAATGCTGTTCCTAACTCCGTTCCTAACTCTGTTCCTAATGCTGTTTCTAACTCCGTTCCTAACTCCGTTCCTAACTCCGTTCCTAATGCTATTCCTAACTCCGTTCCTAACTCCGTTCCTAATGCTGTTCCATTACCCTGTTCCTAACTCCGTTCCTAATGCTGTTCCTAACTCCTTTCCTAACTCCTTTCCTAACTCTGTTCCTAATGCTGTTCCTAACTCCATTTCTAAATCCGTTCCTAATGCTGTTCCTAACTCCGTTCCTAACTCTGTTCCTAATGCTGTTTCTAACTCCTTTCCTAACTCCTTTCCTAACTCCTTTCCTAACTCTGTTCCTAACTCTGTTCCTAACTCTGTTCCTAATGCTGTTTCTAACTCCGTTCCTAACTCTGTTCCTAACTCTGTTCCTAACTCTGTTCTTAACGCTGTTCCTAACGTTGTTCCTAACGCTGTTCCTAACTCCTTTCCTAACTCCTTTCCTAACTCCTTTCCTAACTCTGTTCCTAACTCCTTTCCTAACTCCTTTCCTAACTCCTTTCCTAACTCTGTTCCTAACTCTGTTCCTAACTCTGTTCCTAACTCTGTTCCTAACTCCGTTTCTAAATCCGTTCCTAATGCTGTTCCTAACTCCGTTCCTAACTCTGTTCCTAATGCTGTTTCTAACTCCGTTCCTAACTCCGTTTCTAATGCTATTCCTAACTCCGTTCCTAATGCTGTTCCTAATGCTGTTCCTAATGCTGTTCCTAACTCTGTTCCTAACGCTGTTCCTAACGCTGATCCTAACGCTGTTCCTAACTCTGTTCCTAACTCTGTTCCTTACGCTGTTCCTAAAGCTGTTCCTAACTCCTTTCCTAACTCCTTTCCTAACTCCGTTCCTAACTCCGTTCCTAACTCCGTTCCTAACTCCGTTCCTAACTCTGTTCCTAACTCCGTTCCTAATGCTATTCCTAACTCCGTTCCTAATGCTGTTCCTAATGCTGTTCCTAATGCTGTTCCTAACTCTGTTCCTAACGCTGTTCCTAACGCTGATCCTAACGCTGTTCCTAACTCTGTTCCTAACTCTGTTCCTTACGCTGTTCCTAAAGCTGTTCCTAACTCCTTTCCTAACTCCTTTCCTAACTCCTTTCCTAACTCCGTTCCTAACTCCGTTCCTAACTCCGTTCCTAACTCTGTTCCTAACTCTGTTCCTAACTCTGTTCCTAACTCTGTTCCTAACTCCGTTTCTAAATCCGTTCCTAATGCTGTTCCTAACTCCGTTCCTAACTCTGTTCCTAATGCTGTTTCTAACTCCGTTCCTAACTCCGTTCCTAATGCTATTCCTAACTCCGTTCCTAATGCTGTTCCTAATGCTGTTCCTAATGCTGTTCCTAACTCTGTTCCTAACGCTGTTCCTAACGGTGATCCTAACGCTGTTCCTAACTCTGTTCCTAACTCTGTTCCTAACTCTGTTCCTTACGCTGTTCCTAAAGCTGTTCCTAACTCCTTTCCTAACTCCTTTCCTAACTCTGTTCCTAACTCCTTTCCTAACTCCGTTCCTAACTCCGTTCCTAACTCCGTTCCTAACTCCGTTCCTAACTCTGTTCCTAACTCTGTTCCTAACTCCGTTTCTAAATCCGTTCCTAATGCTGTTCCTAACTCCGTTCCTAACTCTGTTCCTAATGCTGTTTCTAACTCTGTTCCTAACTCCGTTCCTAACTCCGTTCCTAATGCTATTCCTAACTCCGTTCCTAACTCCGTTCCTAATGCTGTTCCATTACCCTGTTCCTAACTCCGTTCCTAATGCTGTTCCTAACTCCTTTCCTAACTCCTTTCCTAACTCTGTTCCTAATGCTGTTCCTAACTCCGTTCCTAACTCCGTTCCTAACTCCTTCCTAACTCTGTTTCTAATGCTGTTCCAAACTCCGTTCCTAACTCTGTTCCTAATGCTGTTCCTAACTCTGTTCCTAACTCTGTTCCTAATGCTGTTCCTAGCTCCGTTCCTAACTCTGTTTCTAATGCTGTTCCTAACTCCGTTCCTAACTCTGTTCCTAATGCTGTTCCTAGCTCCGTTCCTAACTCTGTTCCTAACGCTGTTCCTAACTCTGTTCCTAACTCTGTTCCTAACTCTGTTCCTAAATCTGTTTCTAACTTTGTTCCTAACTCTGTTCCTAACGCTGTTCCTAATGCTGTTCCTAACTCCTTTCCTAACTCCTTTCCTAACTCCTTTCCTAACTCCGTTCCTAACTCCGTCCCTAACTCCGTTCCTAACTCCGTTCCTAACTCTGTTCCTAACTCTGTTCCTAACTCTGTTCCTAACTCTGTTCCTAATGCTGTTCCTAACTCTGTTCCTAACTCTGTTCCTAATGCTGTTCCTAGCTCCGTTTCTAACTCTGTTCCTAATGCTGTTCCTAACTCCGTTCCTAACGCTATTCCTAACTCCGTTCCTAACTCCGTTCCTAACGCTGTTCCATTACCCTGTTCCTAACTCCGTTCCTAACTCCGTTCCTAACTCTGTTCCTAACTTTGTTCCTAACTCTGTTCCTAACTCCGTTCCTAACTCCTTTCCTAATGCTGTTCCTAACTCCTTTCCTAACTCCTTTCCTAACTCCTTTCCTAACTCCTTTCCTAACTCCGTCCCTAACTCCGTTCCTAACTCTGTTCCTAACTCTGTTCCTAACTCTGTTCCTAACTCCGTTCCTAATGCTGTTCCTAACTCCGTTCCTAACGCTGTTCCTAATGCTAATCCTAACTCCTTTCCTAACTCTGTTCCTAATGCTGTTCCTAACTCCATTTCTAAATCCGTTCCTAATGCTGTTCCTAACTCCGTTCCTAACTCTGTTCCTAATGCTGTTTCTAACTCCGTTCCTAACTCCGTTCCTAATGCTATTCCTAACTCCGTTCCTAATGCTGTTCCTAATGCTGTTCCTAACGCTGTTCCTAATGCTGTTCCTAACTCCTTTCCTAACTCTGTTCCTAATGCTGTTCCTAACTCCATTTCTAAATCCGTTCCTAATGCTGTTCCTAACTCCTTTCCTAACGCTGTTCCTAATGCTGTTCCTAACTCCTTTCCTAACTCTGTTCCTAATGCTGTTCCTAACTCCATTTCTAAATCCGTTCCTAATGCTGTTCCTAACTCCGTTCCTAACTCTGTTCCTAATGCTGTTTCTAACTCCTTTCCTAACTCCTTTCCTAACTCCTTTCCTAACTCTGTTCCTAACTCTGTTCCTGACTCTGTTCCTAACTCTGTTCCTAATGCTGTTTCTAACTCCGTTCCTAACTCTGTTCCTAACTCTGTTCCTAACTCTGTTCTTAACGCTGTTCCTAACGCTGTTCCTAACGCTGATCCTAACTCCGTTCCTAATGCTGTTCCTAATGCTGTTCCTAACTCCGTTCCTAATGCTGTTCCTAATGCTGTTCCTAATGCTGTTCCTAACTCTGTTCCTAACGCTGTTCCTAACGCTGATTCTAACGCTGTTCCTAACTCTGTTCCTAACTCTGTTCCTTACGCTGTTCCTAACTCCTTTCCTAACTCCTTTCCTAACTCCTTTCCTAACTCCGTTCCTAACTCTGTTCCTAACTCCGTTCCTAACTCCGTTCCTAACTCTGTTCCTAACTCTGTTCCTAACTCTGTTCCTAACTCCGTTTCTAAATCCGTTCCTAATGCTGTTCCTAACTCCGTTCCTAACTCTGTTCCTAATGCTGTTTCTAACTCTGTTCCTAACTCCGTTCCTAACTCCTTTCCTAATGCTGTTCCTAACTCCTTTCCTAACTCCTTTCCTAACTCCTTTCCTAACTCCGTTCCTAACTCCGTCCCTAACTCCGTCCCTAACTCCGTTCCTAACTCCGTTCCTAACTCTGTTCCTAACTCTGTTCCTAACTCTGTTCCTAACTCTGTTCCTAACTCCGTTCCTAATGCTGTTCCTAACTCCGTTCCTAACGCTGTTCCTAATGCTAATCCTAACTCCTTTCCTAACTCTGTTCCTAATGCTGTTCCTAACTCCATTTCTAAATCCGTTCCTAATGCTGTTCCTAACTCCGTTCCTAACTCTGTTCCTAATGCTGTTTCTAACTCCGTTCCTAACTCCGTTCCTAATGCTATTCCTAACTCCGTTCCTAATGCTGTTCCTAATGCTGTTCCTAACGCTGTTCCTAATGCTGTTCCTAACTCCTTTCCTAACTCTGTTCCTAATGCTGTTCCTAACTCCATTTCTAAATCCGTTCCTAATGCTGTTCCTAACTCCTTTCCTAACGCTGTTCCTAATGCTGTGCCTAACTCCTTTCCTAACTCTGTTCCTAATGCTGTTCCTAACTCCATTTCTAAATCCGTTCCTAATGCTGTTCCTAACTCCGTTCCTAACTCTGTTCCTAATGCTGTTTCTAACTCCTTTCCTAACTCCTTTCCTCCTTTCCTAACTCTGTTCCTAACTCTGTTCCTGACTCTGTTCCTAACTCTGTTCCTAATGCTGTTTCTAACTCCGTTCCTAACTCTGTTCCTAACTCTGTTCCTAACTCTGTTCTTAACGCTGTTCCTAACGCTGTTCCTAACGCTGATCCTAACTCCGTTCCTAATGCTGTTCCTAATGCTGTTCCTAACTCCGTTCCTATTGCTGTTCCTAATGCTGTTCCTAATGCTGTTCCTAACTCTGTTCCTAACGCTGTTCCTAACGCTGATCCTAACGCTGTTCCTAACTCTGTTCCTAACTCTGTTCCTTACGCTGTTCCTAACTCCTTTCCTAACTCCTTTCCTAACTCCTTTCCTAACTCCGTTCCTAACTCTGTTCCTAACTCTGTTCCTAACTCTGTTCCTAACTCTGTTCCTAACTCCGTTTCTAAATCCGTTCCTAATGCTGTTCCTAACTCCGTTCCTAACTCTGTTCCTAATGCTGTTTCTAACTCCGTTCCTAACTCCGTTCCTAACTCCGTTCCTAATGCTATTCCTAACTCCGTTCCTAACTCCGTTCCTAATGCTGTTCCATTACCCTGTTCCTAACTCCGTTCCTAATGCTGTTCCTAACTCCTTTCCTAACTCCTTTCCTAACTCTGTTCCTAATGCTGTTCCTAACTCCATTTCTAAATCCGTTCCTAATGCTGTTCCTAACTCCGTTCCTAACTCTGTTCCTAATGCTGTTTCTAACTCCTTTCCTAACTCCTTTCCTAACTCCTTTCCTAACTCTGTTCCTAACTCTGTTCCTAACTCTGTTCCTAATGCTGTTTCTAACTCCGTTCCTAACTCTGTTCCTAACTCTGTTCCTAACTCTGTTCTTAACGCTGTTCCTAACGCTGTTCCTAACGCTGTTCCTAACTCCTTTCCTAACTCCTTTCCTAACTCCTTTCCTAACTCCTTTCCTAACTCTGTTCCTAACTCCTTTCCTAACTCCTTTCCTAACTCCTTTCCTAACTCTGTTCCTAACTCTGTTCCTAACTCTGTTCCTAACTCTGTTCCTAACTCCGTTTCTAAATCCGTTCCTAATGCTGTTCCTAACTCCGTTCCTAACTCTGTTCCTAATGCTGTTTCTAACTCCGTTCCTAACTCCGTTTCTAATGCTATTCCTAACTCCGTTCCTAATGCTGTTCCTAATGCTGTTCCTAATGCTGTTCCTAACTCTGTTCCTAACGCTGTTCCTAACGCTGATCCTAACGCTGTTCCTAACTCTGTTCCTAACTCTGTTCCTTACGCTGTTCCTAAAGCTGTTCCTAACTCCTTTCCTAACTCCTTTCCTAACTCCGTTCCTAACTCCGTTCCTAACTCCGTTCCTAACTCCGTTCCTAACTCTGTTCCTAACTCCGTTCCTAATGCTATTCCTAACTCCGTTCCTAATGCTGTTCCTAATGCTGTTCCTAATGCTGTTCCTAACTCTGTTCCTAACGCTGTTCCTAACGCTGATCCTAACGCTGTTCCTAACTCTGTTCCTAACTCTGTTCCTTACGCTGTTCCTAAAGCTGTTCCTAACTCCTTTCCTAACTCCTTTCCTAACTCCTTTCCTAACTCCGTTCCTAACTCCGTTCCTAACTCCGTTCCTAACTCTGTTCCTAACTCTGTTCCTAACTCTGTTCCTAACTCCGTTTCTAAATCCGTTCCTAATGCTGTTCCTAACTCCGTTCCTAACTCTGTTCCTAATGCTGTTTCTAACTCCGTTCCTAACTCCGTTCCTAATGCTATTCCTAACTCCGTTCCTAATGCTGTTCCTAATGCTGTTCCTAATGCTGTTCCTAACTCTGTTCCTAACGCTGTTCCTAACGGTGATCCTAACGCTGTTCCTAACTCTGTTCCTAACTCTGTTCCTAACTCTGTTCCTTACGCTGTTCCTAAAGCTGTTCCTAACTCCTTTCCTAACTCCTTTCCTAACTCTGTTCCTAACTCCTTTCCTAACTCCGTTCCTAACTCCGTTCCTAACTCCGTTCCTAACTCCGTTCCTAACTCTGTTCCTAACTCTGTTCCTAACTCCGTTTCTAAATCCGTTCCTAATGCTGTTCCTAACTCCGTTCCTAACTCTGTTCCTAATGCTGTTTCTAACTCTGTTCCTAACTCCGTTCCTAACTCCGTTCCTAATGCTATTCCTAACTCCGTTCCTAACTCCGTTCCTAATGCTGTTCCATTACCCTGTTCCTAACTCCGTTCCTAATGCTGTTCCTAACTCCTTTCCTAACTCCTTTCCTAACTCTGTTCCTAATGCTGTTCCTAACTCCGTTCCTAACTCCGTTCCTAACTCCTTCCTAACTCTGTTTCTAATGCTGTTCCAAACTCCGTTCCTAACTCTGTTCCTAATGCTGTTCCTAACTCTGTTCCTAACTCTGTTCCTAATGCTGTTCCTAGCTCCGTTCCTAACTCTGTTTCTAATGCTGTTCCTAACTCCGTTCCTAACTCTGTTCCTAATGCTGTTCCTAGCTCCGTTCCTAACTCTGTTCCTAACGCTGTTCCTAACTCTGTTCCTAACTCTGTTCCTAACTCTGTTCCTAAATCTGTTTCTAACTTTGTTCCTAACTCTGTTCCTAACGCTGTTCCTAATGCTGTTCCTAACTCCTTTCCTAACTCCTTTCCTAACTCCTTTCCTAACTCCGTTCCTAACTCCGTCCCTAACTCCGTTCCTAACTCCGTTCCTAACTCTGTTCCTAACTCTGTTCCTAACTCTGTTCCTAACTCTGTTCCTAATGCTGTTCCTAACTCTGTTCCTAACTCTGTTCCTAATGCTGTTCCTAGCTCCGTTTCTAACTCTGTTCCTAATGCTGTTCCTAACTCCGTTCCTAACGCTATTCCTAACTCCGTTCCTAACTCCGTTCCTAACGCTGTTCCATTACCCTGTTCCTAACTCCGTTCCTAACTCCGTTCCTAACTCTGTTCCTAACTTTGTTCCTAACTCTGTTCCTAACTCCGTTCCTAACTCCTTTCCTAATGCTGTTCCTAACTCCTTTCCTAACTCCTTTCCTAACTCCTTTCCTAACTCCTTTCCTAACTCCGTCCCTAACTCCGTTCCTAACTCCGTTCCTAACTCTGTTCCTAACTCTGTTCCTAACTCTGTTCCTAACTCCGTTCCTAATGCTGTTCCTAACTCCGTTCCTAACGCTGTTCCTAATGCTAATCCTAACTCCTTTCCTAACTCTGTTCCTAATGCTGTTCCTAACTCCATTTCTAAATCCGTTCCTAATGCTGTTCCTAACTCCGTTCCTAACTCTGTTCCTAATGCTGTTTCTAACTCCGTTCCTAACTCCGTTCCTAATGCTATTCCTAACTCCGTTCCTAATGCTGTTCCTAATGCTGTTCCTAACGCTGTTCCTAATGCTGTTCCTAACTCCTTTCCTAACTCTGTTCCTAATGCTGTTCCTAACTCCATTTCTAAATCCGTTCCTAATGCTGTTCCTAACTCCTTTCCTAACGCTGTTCCTAATGCTGTTCCTAACTCCTTTCCTAACTCTGTTCCTAACTCCATTTCTAAATCCGTTCCTAATGCTGTTCCTAACTCCGTTCCTAACTCTGTTCCTAATGCTGTTTCTAACTCCTTTCCTAACTCCTTTCCTAACTCCTTTCCTAACTCTGTTCCTAACTCTGTTCCTGACTCTGTTCCTAACTCTGTTCCTAATGCTGTTTCTAACTCCGTTCCTAACTCTGTTCCTAACTCTGTTCCTAACTCTGTTCTTAACGCTGTTCCTAACGCTGTTCCTAACGCTGATCCTAACTCCGTTCCTAATGCTGTTCCTAATGCTGTTCCTAACTCCGTTCCTAATGCTGTTCCTAATGCTGTTCCTAATGCTGTTCCTAACTCTGTTCCTAACGCTGTTCCTAACGCTGATCCTAACGCTGTTCCTAACTCTGTTCCTAACTCTGTTCCTTACGCTGTTCCTAACTCCTTTCCTAACTCCTTTCCTAACTCCTTTCCTAACTCCGTTCCTAACTCTGTTCCTAAATCCGTTCCTAACTCCGTTCCTAACTCTGTTCCTAACTCTGTTCCTAACTCTGTTCCTAACTCCGTTTCTAAATCCGTTCCTAATGCTGTTCCTAACTCCGTTCCTAACTCTGTTCCTAATGCTGTTTCTAACTCTGTTCCTAACTCCGTTCCTAACTCCTTTCCTAATGCTGTTCCTAACTCCTTTCCTAACTCCTTTCCTAACTCCGTTCCTAACTCCGTCCCTAACTCCGTCCCTAACTCCGTTCCTAACTCCGTTCCTAACTCTGTTCCTAACTCTGTTCCTAACTCTGTTCCTAACTCTGTTCCTAACTCCGTTCCTAATGCTGTTCCTAACTCCGTTCCTAACGCTGTTCCTAATGCTAATCCTAACTCCTTTCCTAACTCTGTTCCTAATGCTGTTCCTAACTCCATTTCTAAATCCGTTCCTAATGCTGTTCCTAACTCCGTTCCTAACTCTGTTCCTAATGCTGTTTCTAACTCCGTTCCTAACTCCGTTCCTAATGCTATTCCTAACTCCGTTCCTAATGCTGTTCCTAATGCTGTTCCTAACGCTGTTCCTAATGCTGTTCCTAACTCCTTTCCTAACTCTGTTCCTAATGCTGTTCCTAACTCCATTTCTAAATCCGTTCCTAATGCTGTTCCTAACTCCTTTCCTAACGCTGTTCCTAATGCTGTGCCTAACTCCTTTCCTAACTCTGTTCCTAATGCTGTTCCTAACTCCATTTCTAAATCCGTTCCTAATGCTGTTCCTAACTCCGTTCCTAACTCTGTTCCTAATGCTGTTTCTAACTCCTTTCCTAACTCCTTTCCTCCTTTCCTAACTCTGTTCCTAACTCTGTTCCTGACTCTGTTCCTAACTCTGTTCCTAATGCTGTTTCTAACTCCGTTCCTAACTCTGTTCCTAACTCTGTTCCTAACTCTGTTCTTAACGCTGTTCCTAACGCTGTTCCTAACGCTGATCCTAACTCCGTTCCTAATGCTGTTCCTAATGCTGTTCCTAACTCCGTTCCTATTGCTGTTCCTAATGCTGTTCCTAATGCTGTTCCTAACTCTGTTCCTAACGCTGTTCCTAACGCTGATCCTAACGCTGTTCCTAACTCTGTTCCTAACTCTGTTCCTTACGCTGTTCCTAACTCCTTTCCTAACTCCTTTCCTAACTCCTTTCCTAACTCCGTTCCTAACTCTGTTCCTAACTCTGTTCCTAACTCTGTTCCTAACTCTGTTCCTAACTCCGTTTCTAAATCCGTTCCTAATGCTGTTCCTAACTCCGTTCCTAACTCTGTTCCTAATGCTGTTTCTAACTCCGTTCCTAACTCCGTTCCTAACTCCGTTCCTAATGCTATTCCTAACTCCGTTCCTAACTCCGTTCCTAATGCTGTTCCATTACCCTGTTCCTAACTCCGTTCCTAATGCTGTTCCTAACTCCTTTCCTAACTCCTTTCCTAACTCTGTTCCTAATGCTGTTCCTAACTCCATTTCTAAATCCGTTCCTAATGCTGTTCCTAACTCCGTTCCTAACTCTGTTCCTAATGCTGTTTCTAACTCCTTTCCTAACTCCTTTCCTAACTCCTTTCCTAACTCTGTTCCTAACTCTGTTCCTGACTCTGTTCCTAACTCTGTTCCTAATGCTGTTTCTAACTCCGTTCCTAACTCTGTTCCTAACTCTGTTCCTAACTCTGTTCTTAACGCTGTTCCTAACGCTGTTCCTAACGCTGATCCTAACTCCGTTCCTAATGCTGTTCCTAATGCTGTTCCTAACTCCGTTCCTAATGCTGTTCCTAATGCTGTTCCTAATGCTGTTCCTAACTCTGTTCCTAACGCTGTTCCTAACGCTGATCCTAACGCTGTTCCTAACTCTGTTCCTAACTCTGTTCCTTACGCTGTTCCTAACTCCTTTCCTAACTCCTTTCCTAACTCCTTTCCTAACTCCGTTCCTAACTCTGTTCCTAAATCCGTTCCTAACTCCGTTCCTAACTCTGTTCCTAACTCTGTTCCTAACTCTGTTCCTAACTCCGTTTCTAAATCCGTTCCTAATGCTGTTCCTAACTCCGTTCCTAACTCTGTTCCTAATGCTGTTTCTAACTCTGTTCCTAACTCCGTTCCTAACTCCTTTCCTAATGCTGTTCCTAACTCCTTTCCTAACTCCGTTCCTAACTCCGTCCCTAACTCCGTCCCTAACTCCGTTCCTAACTCCGTTCCTAACTCTGTTCCTAACTCTGTTCCTAACTCTGTTCCTAACTCTGTTCCTAACTCCGTTCCTAATGCTGTTCCTAACTCCGTTCCTAACGCTGTTCCTAATGCTAATCCTAACTCCTTTCCTAACTCTGTTCCTAATGCTGTTCCTAACTCCATTTCTAAATCCGTTCCTAATGCTGTTCCTAACTCCGTTCCTAACTCTGTTCCTAATGCTGTTTCTAACTCCGTTCCTAACTCCGTTCCTAATGCTATTCCTAACTCCGTTCCTAATGCTGTTCCTAATGCTGTTCCTAACGCTGTTCCTAATGCTGTTCCTAACTCCTTTCCTAACTCTGTTCCTAATGCTGTTCCTAACTCCATTTCTAAATCCGTTCCTAATGCTGTTCCTAACTCCTTTCCTAACGCTGTTCCTAATGCTGTGCCTAACTCCTTTCCTAACTCTGTTCCTAATGCTGTTCCTAACTCCATTTCTAAATCCGTTCCTAATGCTGTTCCTAACTCCGTTCCTAACTCTGTTCCTAATGCTGTTTCTAACTCCTTTCCTAACTCCTTTCCTCCTTTCCTAACTCTGTTCCTAACTCTGTTCCTGACTCTGTTCCTAACTCTGTTCCTAATGCTGTTTCTAACTCCGTTCCTAACTCTGTTCCTAACTCTGTTCCTAACTCTGTTCTTAACGCTGTTCCTAACGCTGTTCCTAACGCTGATCCTAACTCCGTTCCTAATGCTGTTCCTAATGCTGTTCCTAACTCCGTTCCTATTGCTGTTCCTAATGCTGTTCCTAATGCTGTTCCTAACTCTGTTCCTAACGCTGTTCCTAACGCTGATCCTAACGCTGTTCCTAACTCTGTTCCTAACTCTGTTCCTTACGCTGTTCCTAACTCCTTTCCTAACTCCTTTCCTAACTCCTTTCCTAACTCCGTTCCTAACTCTGTTCCTAACTCTGTTCCTAACTCTGTTCCTAACTCTGTTCCTAACTCCGTTTCTAAATCCGTTCCTAATGCTGTTCCTAACTCCGTTCCTAACTCTGTTCCTAATGCTGTTTCTAACTCCGTTCCTAACTCCGTTCCTAACTCCGTTCCTAATGCTATTCCTAACTCCGTTCCTAACTCCGTTCCTAATGCTGTTCCATTACCCTGTTCCTAACTCCGTTCCTAATGCTGTTCCTAACTCCTTTCCTAACTCCTTTCCTAACTCTGTTCCTAATGCTGTTCCTAACTCCATTTCTAAATCCGTTCCTAATGCTGTTCCTAACTCCGTTCCTAACTCTGTTCCTAATGCTGTTTCTAACTCCTTTCCTAACTCCTTTCCTAACTCCTTTCCTAACTCTGTTCCTAACTCTGTTCCTAACTCTGTTCCTAATGCTGTTTCTAACTCCGTTCCTAACTCTGTTCCTAACTCTGTTCCTAACTCTGTTCTTAACGCTGTTCCTAACGCTGTTCCTAACGCTGTTCCTAACTCCTTTCCTAACTCCTTTCCTAACTCCTTTCCTAACTCCTTTCCTAACTCTGTTCCTTACGCTGTTCCTAAAGCTGTTCCTAACTCCTTTCCTAACTCCTTTCCTAACTCTGTTCCTAACTCCTTTCCTAACTCCGTTCCTAACTCCGTTCCTAACTCCGTTCCTAACTCCGTTCCTAACTCTGTTCCTAACTCTGTTCCTAACTCCGTTTCTAAATCCGTTCCTAATGCTGTTCCTAACTCCGTTCCTAACTCTGTTCCTAATGCTGTTTCTAACTCCGTTCCTAACTCCGTTCCTAACTCCGTTCCTAATGCTATTCCTAACTCCGTTCCTAACTCCGTTCCTAATGCTGTTCCATTACCCTGTTCCTAACTCCGTTCCTAATGCTGTTCCTAACTCCTTTCCTAACTCCTTTCCTAACTCTGTTCCTAATGCTGTTCCTAACTCCGTTCCTAACTCCGTTCCTAACTCCTTCCTAACTCTGTTTCTAATGCTGTTCCAAACTCCGTTCCTAACTCTGTTCCTAATGCTGTTCCTAACTCTGTTCCTAACTCTGTTCCTAATGCTGTTCCTAGCTCCGTTCCTAACTCTGTTTCTAATGCTGTTCCTAACTCCGTTCCTAACTCTGTTCCTAATGCTGTTCCTAGCTCCGTTCCTAACTCTGTTCCTAACGCTGTTCCTAACTCTGTTCCTAACTCTGTTCCTAACTCTGTTCCTAACTCTGTTCCTAACTTTGTTCCTAACTCTGTTCCTAACGCTGTTCCTAATGCTGTTCCTAACTCCTTTCCTAACTCCTTTCCTAACTCCTTTCCTAACTCCGTTCCTAACTCCGTCCCTAACTCCGTTCCTAACTCCGTTCCTAACTCTGTTCCTAACTCTGTTCCTAACTCTGTTCCTAACTCTGTTCCTAATGCTGTTCCTAACTCTGTTCCTAACTCTGTTCCTAATGCTGTTCCTAGCTCCGTTTCTAACTCTGTTCCTAATGCTGTTCCTAACTCCGTTCCTAACGCTATTCCTAACTCCGTTCCTAACTCCGTTCCTAACGCTGTTCCATTACCCTGTTCCTAACTCCGTTCCTAACTCCGTTCCTAACTCTGTTCCTAACTCTGTTCCTAACTCTGTTCCTAACTCCGTTTCTAAATCCGTTCCTAATGCTGTTCCTAACTCCGTTCCTAACTCTGTTCCTAATGCTGTTTCTAACTCCGTTCCTAACTCCGTTCCTAATGCTATTCCTAACTCCGTTCCTAATGCTGTTCCTAATGCTGTTCCTAATGCTGTTCCTAACTCTGTTCCTAACGCTGTTCCTAACGCTGATCCTAACGCTGTTCCTAACTCTGTTCCTAACTCTGTTCCTAACTCTGTTCCTTACGCTGTTCCTAAAGCTGTTCCTAACTCCTTTCCTAACTCCTTTCCTAACTCCTTTCCTAACTCCGTTCCTAACTCCTTTCCTAACTCCGTTCCTAACTCCGTTCCTAACTCCGTTCCTAACTCCGTTCCTAACTCTGTTCCTAACTCCGTTTCTAAATCCGTTCCTAATGCTGTTCCTAACTCCGTTCCTAACTCTGTTCCTAATGCTGTTTCTAACTCCGTTCCTAACTCCGTTCCTAACTCCGTTCCTAATGCTATTCCTAACTCCGTTCCTAACTCCGTTCCTAATGCTGTTCCATTACCCTGTTCCTAACTCCGTTCCTAATGCTGTTCCTAACTCCTTTCCTAACTCCTTTCCTAACTCTGTTCCTAATGCTGTTCCTAACTCCGTTCCTAA
Source organism: Oncorhynchus clarkii lewisi (assembly GCF_045791955.1). Lineage (NCBI taxonomy): Eukaryota > Metazoa > Chordata > Actinopteri > Salmoniformes > Salmonidae > Oncorhynchus > Oncorhynchus clarkii. The sequence goes on from NW_027260974.1 coordinate 85,366, forward strand.
CTCCGTTCCTAACTCCTTCCTAACTCTGTTTCTAATGCTGTTCCAAACTCCGTTCCTAACTCTGTTCCTAATGCTGTTCCTAACTCTGTTCCTAACTCTGTTCCTAATGCTGTTCCTAGCTCCGTTCCTAACTCTGTTCCTAACGCTGTTCCTAACTCTGTTCCTAACTCTGTTCCTAACTCTGTTCCTAACTCTGTTCCTAACTCTGTTTCTAACTTTGTTCCTAACTCTGTTCCTAACGCTGTTCCTAATGCTGTTCCTAACTCCTTTCCTAACTCCTTTCCTAACTCCTTTCCTAACTCCGTTCCTAACTCCGTCCCTAACTCCGTTCCTAACTCCGTTCCTAACTCTGTTCCTAACTCTGTTCCTAACTCTGTTCCTAACTCTGTTCCTAATGCTGTTCCTAACTCTGTTCCTAACTCTGTTCCTAATGCTGTTCCTAGCTCCGTTTCTAACTCTGTTCCTAATGCTGTTCCTAACTCCGTTCCTAACGCTATTCCTAACTCCGTTCCTAACTCCGTTCCTAACGCTGTTCCATTACCCTGTTCCTAACTCCGTTCCTAACTCCGTTCCTAACTCTGTTCCTAACTTTGTTCCTAACTCTGTTCCTAACTCCGTTCCTAACTCCTTTCCTAATGCTGTTCCTAACTCCTTTCCTAACTCCTTTCCTAACTCCTTTCCTAACTCCTTTCCTAACTCCGTCCCTAACTCCGTTCCTAACTCCGTTCCTAACTCTGTTCCTAACTCTGTTCCTAACTCTGTTCCTAACTCTGTTCCTAACTCCGTTCCTAATGCTGTTCCTAACTCCGTTCCTAACGCTGTTCCTAATGCTAATCCTAACTCCTTTCCTAACTCTGTTCCTAATGCTGTTCCTAACTCCATTTCTAAATCCGTTCCTAATGCTGTTCCTAACTCCGTTCCTAACTCTGTTCCTAATGCTGTTTCTAACTCCGTTCCTAACTCCGTTCCTAATGCTATTCCTAACTCCGTTCCTAATGCTGTTCCTAATGCTGTTCCTAACGCTGTTCCTAATGCTGTTCCTAACTCCTTTCCTAACTCTGTTCCTAATGCTGTTCCTAACTCCATTTCTAAATCCGTTCCTAATGCTGTTCCTAACTCCTTTCCTAACGCTGTTCCTAATGCTGTTCCTAACTCCTTTCCTAACTCTGTTCCTAATGCTGTTCCTAACTCCATTTCTAAATCCGTTCCTAATGCTGTTCCTAACTCCGTTCCTAACTCTGTTCCTAATGCTGTTTCTAACTCCTTTCCTAACTCCTTTCCTAACTCCTTTCCTAACTCTGTTCCTAACTCTGTTCCTGACTCTGTTCCTAACTCTGTTCCTAATGCTGTTTCTAACTCCGTTCCTAACTCTGTTCCTAACTCTGTTCCTAACTCTGTTCTTAACGCTGTTCCTAACGCTGTTCCTAACGCTGATCCTAACTCCGTTCCTAATGCTGTTCCTAATGCTGTTCCTAACTCCGTTCCTAATGCTGTTCCTAATGCTGTTCCTAATGCTGTTCCTAACTCTGTTCCTAACGCTGTTCCTAACGCTGATCCTAACGCTGTTCCTAACTCTGTTCCTAACTCTGTTCCTTACGCTGTTCCTAACTCCTTTCCTAACTCCTTTCCTAACTCCTTTCCTAACTCCGTTCCTAACTCTGTTCCTAACTCTGTTCCTAACTCTGTTCCTAACTCTGTTCCTAACTCTGTTCCTAACGCTGTTCCTAACTCCGTTTCTAAATCCGTTCCTAATGCTGTTCCTAACTCCGTTCCTAACTCTGTTCCTAATGCTGTTTCTAACTCTGTTCCTAACTCCGTTCCTAACTCCTTTCCTAATGCTGTTCCTAACTCCTTTCCTAACTCCTTTCCTAACTCCTTTCCTAACTCCGTTCCTAACTCCGTCCCTAACTCCGTCCCTAACTCCGTTCCTAACTCCGTTCCTAACTCTGTTCCTAACTCTGTTCCTAACTCTGTTCCTAACTCTGTTCCTAACTCCGTTCCTAATGCTGTTCCTAACTCCTTTCCTAACTCCTTTCCTAACTCCTTTCCTAACTCCGTTCCTAACTCTGTTCCTAACTCCGTTCCTAACTCCGTTCCTAACTCTGTTCCTAACTCTGTTCCTAACTCTGTTCCTAACTCTGTTCCTAACTCTGTTCCTAACTCTGTTCTTAACGCTGTTCCTAACGCTGTTCCTAACGCTGATCCTAACTCCGTTCCTAATGCTGTTCCTAATGCTGTTCCTAACTCCGTTCCTAATGCTGTTCCTAATGCTGTTCCTAATGCTGTTCCTAACTCTGTTCCTAACGCTGTTCCTAACGCTGATCCTAACGCTGTTCCTAACTCTGTTCCTAACTCTGTTCCTTACGCTGTTCCTAACTCCTTTCCTAACTCCTTTCCTAACTCCTTTCCTAACTCCGTTCCTAACTCTGTTCCTAACTCCGTTCCTAACTCCGTTCCTAACTCTGTTCCTAACTCTGTTCCTAACTCTGTTCCTAACTCCGTTTCTAAATCCGTTCCTAATGCTGTTCCTAACTCCGTTCCTAACTCTGTTCCTAATGCTGTTTCTAACTCTGTTCCTAACTCCGTTCCTAACTCCTTTCCTAATGCTGTTCCTAACTCCTTTCCTAACTCCTTTCCTAACTCCTTTCCTAACTCCGTTCCTAACTCCGTCCCTAACTCCGTCCCTAACTCCGTTCCTAACTCCGTTCCTAACTCTGTTCCTAACTCTGTTCCTAACTCTGTTCCTAACTCTGTTCCTAACTCCGTTCCTAATGCTGTTCCTAACTCCTTTCCTAACTCCTTTCCTAACTCCTTTCCTAACTCCGTTCCTAACTCTGTTCCTAACTCCGTTCCTAACTCCGTTCCTAACTCTGTTCCTAACTCTGTTCCTAACTCTGTTCCTAACTCTGTTCCTAACGCTGTTCCTAATGCTGTTCCTAACTCCTTTCCTAACTCCTTTCCTAACTCCGTTCCTAACTCCGTTCCTAACTCCGTCCCTAACTTCGTTCCTAACTCCGTTCCTAACTCCGTTCCTAACTCTGTTCCTAACTCTGTTCCTAACTCTGTTCCTAACTCTGTTCCTAATGCTGTTCCTAACTCTGTTCCTAACTCTTTTCCTAATGCTGTTCCTAGCTCCGTTTCTAACTCTGTTCCTAATGCTGTTCCTAACTCCGTTCCTAACGCTATTCCTAACTCCGTTCCTAACTCCGTTCCTAACGCTGTTCCATTACCCTGTTCCTAACTCCGTTCCTAACTCCGTTCCTAACTCTGTTCCTAACTTTGTTCCTAACTCTGTTCCTAACTCCTTTCCTAACTCCGTTCCTAACTCCGTCCCTAACTCCGTCCCTAACTCCGTTCCTAACTCTGTTCCTAACTCTGTTCCTAACTCTGTTCCAAAATCCGTTCCTAATGCTGTTCCTAACTCCGTTCCTAACGCTGTTCCTAATGCTGTTCCTAACTCCTTTCCTAACTCTGTTCCTAATGCTGTTCCTAACTCCATTTCTAAATCCGTTCCTAATGCTGTTCCTAACTCCGTTCCTAATGCTGTTCCTAATGCTGTTCCTAACGCTGTTCCTAATGCTGTTCCGAACTCCTTTCCTAACTCTGTTCCTAATGCTGTTCCTTACTCCATTTCTAAATCCGTTTCTAATGCTGTTCCTAACTCCGTTCCTAACGCTGTTCCTAATGCTGTTCCTAACTCCTTTCCTAACTCTGTTCCTAATGCTGTTCCTAACTCCATTTCTAAATCCGTTCCTAATGCTGTTCCTAACTCCGTTCCTAACTCTGTTCCTAATGCTGTTTCTAACTCCTTTCCTAACTCCTTTCCTAACTCCTTTCCTAACTCTGTTCCTAACTCTGTTCCTGACTCTGTTCCTAACTCTGTTCCTAATGCTGTTTCTAACTCCGTTCCTAACTCTGTTCCTAACTCTGTTCCTAACTCTGTTCTTAACGCTGTTCCTAACGCTGTTCCTAACGCTGTTCATAACTCCTTTCCTAACTCCTTTCCTAACTCCTTTCCTAACTCTGTTCCTAACTCTGTTCCTAACTCCTTTCCTAACTCCTTTCCTAACTCCTTTCCTAACTCCTTTCCTAACTCCGTTTCTAAATCCGTTCCTAATGCTGTTCCTAACTCCGTTCCTAACTCTGTTCCTAATGCTGTTTCTAACTCCGTTCCTAACTCCGTTCCTAATGCTATTCCTAACTCCGTTCCTAATGCTGTTCCTAATGCTGTTCCTAATGCTGTTCCTAACTCTGTTCCTAACTCTGTTCCTAACTCTGTTCCTAACTCCGTTCCTAATGCTGTTCCTAACTCCGTTCCTAACGCTGTTCCTAATGCTAATCCTAACTCCTTTCCTAACTCTGTTCCTAATGCTGTTCCTAACTCCATTTCTAAATCCGTTCCTAATGCTGTTCCTAACACCGTTCCTAACTCTATTCCTAATGCTGTTTCTAACTCCGTTCCTAACTCCGTTCCTAATGCTATTCCTAACTCCGTTCCTAATGCTGTTCCTAATGCTGTTCCTAACGCTGTTCCTAATGCTGTTCCTAACTCCTTTCCTAACTCTGTTCCTAATGCTGTTCCTAACTCCATTTCTAAATCCGTTCCTAATGCTGTTCCTAACTCCTTTCCTAACGCTGTTCCTAATGCTGTGCCTAACTCCTTTCCTAACTCTGTTCCTAATGCTGTTCCTAACTCCATTTCTAAATCCGTTCCTAATGCTGTTCCTAACTCCGTTCCTAACTCTGTTCCTAATGCTGTTTCTAACTCCTTTCCTAACTCCTTTCCTAACTCCTTTCCTAACTCTGTTCCTAACTCTGTTCCTGACTCTGTTCCTAACTCTGTTCCTAATGCTGTTTCTAACTCCGTTCCTAACTCTGTTCCTAACTCTGTTCCTAACTCTGTTCTTAACGCTGTTCCTAACGCTGTTCCTAACGCTGATCCTAACTCCGTTCCTAATGCTGTTCCTAATGCTGTTCCTAACTCCGTTCCTATTGCTGTTCCTAATGCTGTTCCTAATGCTGTTCCTAACTCTGTTCCTAACGCTGTTCCTAACGCTGATCCTAACGCTGTTCCTAACTCTGTTCCTAACTCTGTTCCTTACGCTGTTCCTAACTCCTTTCCTAACTCCTTTCCTAACTCCTTTCCTAACTCCGTTCCTAACTCTGTTCCTAACTCCGTTCCTAACTCCGTTCCTAACTCCGTTCCTAACTCTGTTCCTAACTCTGTTCCTAACTCTGTTCCTAACTCTGTTCCTAACTCCGTTTCTAAATCCGTTCCTAATGCTGTTCCTAACTCCGTTCCTAACTCTGTTCCTAATGCTGTTTCTAACTCCGTTCCTAACTCCGTTCCTAACTCCGTTCCTAATGCTATTCCTAACTCCGTTCCTAACTCCGTTCCTAATGCTGTTCCATTACCCTGTTCCTAACTCCGTTCCTAATGCTGTTCCTAACTCCTTTCCTAACTCCTTTCCTAACTCTGTTCCTAATGCTGTTCCTAACTCCATTTCTAAATCCGTTCCTAAGGCTGTTCCTAACTCCGTTCCTAACTCTGTTCCTAATGCTGTTTCTAACTCCTTTCCTAACTCCTTTCCTAACTCCTTTCCTAACTCTGTTCCTAACTCTGTTCCTAACTCTGTTCCTAATGCTGTTTCTAACTCCGTTCCTAACTCTGTTCCTAACTCTGTTCCTAACTCTGTTCTTAACGCTGTTCCTAACGCTGTTCCTAACGCTGTTCCTAACTCCTTTCCTAACTCCTTTCCTAACTCCTTTCCTAACTCCTTTCCTAACTCTGTTCCTAACTCTGTTCCTAACTCCTTTCCTAACTCCTTTCCTAACTCCTTTCCTAACTCTGTTCCTAACTCTGTTCCTAACTCTGTTCCTAACTCTGTTCCTAACTCCGTTTCTAAATCCGTTCCTAATGCTGTTCCTAACTCCGTTCCTAACTCTGTTCCTAATGCTGTTTCTAACTCCGTTCCTAACTCCGTTTCTAATGCTATTCCTAACTCCGTTCCTAATGCTGTTCCTAATGCTGTTCCTAATGCTGTTCCTAACTCTGTTCCTAACGCTGTTCCTAACGCTGATCCTAACGCTGTTCCTAACTCTGTTCCTAACTCTGTTCCTTACGCTGTTCCTAAAGCTGTTCCTAACTCCTTTCCTAACTCCTTTCCTAACTCCGTTCCTAACTCCGTTCCTAACTCCGTTCCTAACTCTGTTCCTAACTCCGTTCCTAATGCTATTCCTAACTCCGTTCCTAATGCTGTTCCTAATGCTGTTCCTAATGCTTTTCCTAACTCTGTTCCTAACGCTGTTCCTAACGCTGATCCTAACGCTGTTCCTAACTCTGTTCCTAACTCTGTTCCTTACGCTGTTCCTAAAGCTGTTCCTAACTCCTTTCCTAACTCCTTTCCTAACTCCTTTTTTTATTTTTTTATTTTACCTTTATTTAACCAGGCAAGTCAGTTAAGAACAAATTCTTATTTTCAATGACGGCCTGGGAACAGTGGGTTAACTGCCTGTTCAGGGGCAGAACGACAGATTTGTACCTTGTCAGCTCGGGGGTTTGAACTCGCAACCTTCCGGTTACTAGTCCAACGCTCTAACCACTAGGCTACCCTTTCCTAACTCCTTTCCTAACTCCGTTCCTAACTCCGTTCCTAACTCCGTTCCTAACTCCGTTCCTAACTCTGTTCCTAACTCTGTTCCTAACTCTGTTCCTAACTCCGTTTCTAAATCCGTTCCTAATGCTGTTCCTAACTCCGTTCCTAACTCTGTTCCTAATGCTGTTTCTAACTCCGTTCCTAACTCCGTTCCTAATGCTATTCCTAACTCCGTTCCTAATGCTGTTCCTAATGCTGTTCCTAATGCTGTTCCTAACTCTGTTCCTAACGCTGTTCCTAACGCTGATCCTAACGCTGTTCCTAACTCTGTTCCTAACTCTGTTCCTAACTCTGTTCCTTACGCTGTTCCTAAAGCTGTTCCTAACTCATTTCCTAACTCCTTTCCTAACTCTGTTCCTAACTCCTTTCCTAACTCCGTTCCTAACTCCGTTCCTAACTCCGTTCCTAACTCCGTTCCTAACTCTGTTCCTAACTCTGTTCCTAACTCCGTTTCTAAATCCGTTCCTAATGCTGTTCCTAACTCCGTTCCTAACTCTGTTCCTAATGCTGTTTCTAACTCCGTTCCTAACTCCGTTCCTAACTCCGTTCCTAATGCTATTCCTAACTCCGTTCCTAACTCCGTTCCTAATGCTGTTCCATTACCCTGTTCCTAACTCCGTTCCTAATGCTGTTCCTAACTCCTTTCCTAACTCCTTTCCTAACTCTGTTCCTAATGCTGTTCCTAACTCCGTTCCTAACTCCGTTCCTAACTCCTTCCTAACTCTGTTTCTAATGCTGTTCCAAACTCCGTTCCTAACTCTGTTCCTAATGCTGTTCCTAACTCTGTTCCTAACTCTGTTCCTAATGCTGTTCCTAGCTCCGTTCCTAACTCTGTTTCTAATGCTGTTCCTAACTCCGTTCCTAACTCTGTTCCTAATGCTGTTCCTAGCTCCGTTCCTAACTCTGTTCCTAACGCTGTTCCTAACTCTGTTCCTAACTCTGTTCCTAACTCTGTTCCTAAATCTGTTTCTAACTTTGTTCCTAACTCTGTTCCTAACGCTGTTCCTAATGCTGTTCCTAACTCCTTTCCTAACTCCTTTCCTAACTCCTTTCCTAACTCCGTTCCTAACTCCGTCCCTAACTCCGTTCCTAACTCCGTTCCTAACTCTGTTCCTAACTCTGTTCCTAACTCTGTTCCTAACTCTGTTCCTAATGCTGTTCCTAACTCTGTTCCTAACTCTGTTCCTAATGCTGTTCCTAGCTCCGTTTCTAACTCTGTTCCTAATGCTGTTCCTAACTCCGTTCCTAACGCTATTCCTAACTCCGTTCCTAACTCCGTTCCTAACGCTGTTCCATTACCCTGTTCCTAACTCCGTTCCTAACTCCGTTCCTAACTCTGTTCCTAACTTTGTTCCTAACTCTGTTCCTAACTCCGTTCCTAACTCCTTTCCTAATGCTGTTCCTAACTCCTTTCCTAACTCCTTTCCTAACTCCTTTCCTAACTCCTTTCCTAACTCCGTCCCTAACTCCGTTCCTAACTCCGTTCCTAACTCTGTTCCTAACTCTGTTCCTAACTCTGTTCCTAACTCTGTTCCTAACTCTGTTCCTAACTCCGTTCCTAATGCTGTTCCTAACTCCGTTCCTAACGCTGTTCCTAATGCTAATCCTAACTCCTTTCCTAACTCTGTTCCTAATGCTGTTCCTAACTCCATTTCTAAATCCGTTCCTAATGCTGTTCCTAACTCCGTTCCTAACTCTGTTCCTAATGCTGTTTCTAACTCCGTTCCTAACTCCGTTCCTAATGCTATTCCTAACTCCGTTCCTAATGCTGTTCCTAATGCTGTTCCTAACGCTGTTCCTAATGCTGTTCCTAACTCCTTTCCTAACTCTGTTCCTAATGCTGTTCCTAACTCCATTTCTAAATCCGTTCCTAATGCTGTTCCTAACTCCTTTCCTAACGCTGTTCCTAATGCTGTTCCTAACTCCTTTCCTAACTCTGTTCCTAATGCTGTTCCTAACTCCATTTCTAAATCCGTTCCTAATGCTGTTCCTAACTCCGTTCCTAACTCTGTTCCTAATGCTGTTTCTAACTCCTTTCCTAACTCCTTTCCTAACTCCTTTCCTAACTCTGTTCCTAACTCTGTTCCTGACTCTGTTCCTAACTCTGTTCCTAATGCTGTTTCTAACTCCGTTCCTAACTCTGTTCCTAACTCTGTTCCTAACTCTGTTCTTAACGCTGTTCCTAACGCTGTTCCTAACGCTGATCCTAACTCCGTTCCTAATGCTGTTCCTAATGCTGTTCCTAACTCCGTTCCTAATGCTGTTCCTAATGCTGTTCCTAATGCTGTTCCTAACTCTGTTCCTAACGCTGTTCCTAACGCTGATCCTAACGCTGTTCCTAACTCTGTTCCTAACTCTGTTCCTTACGCTGTTCCTAACTCCTTTCCTAACTCCTTTCCTAACTCCTTTCCTAACTCCGTTCCTAACTCTGTTCCTAACTCCGTTCCTAACTCCGTTCCTAACTCTGTTCCTAACTCTGTTCCTAACTCTGTTCCTAACTCCGTTTCTAAATCCGTTCCTAATGCTGTTCCTAACTCCGTTCCTAACTCTGTTCCTAATGCTGTTTCTAACTCTGTTCCTAACTCCGTTCCTAACTCCTTTCCTAATGCTGTTCCTAACTCCTTTCCTAACTCCTTTCCTAACTCCTTTCCTAACTCCGTTCCTAACTCCGTCCCTAACTCCGTCCCTAACTCCGTTCCTAACTCCGTTCCTAACTCTGTTCCTAACTCTGTTCCTAACTCTGTTCCTAACTCCGTTCCTAATGCTGTTCCTAACTCCGTTCCTAACGCTGTTCCTAATGCTAATCCTAACTCCTTTCCTAACTCTGTTCCTAATGCTGTTCCTAACTCCATTTCTAAATCCGTTCCTAATGCTGTTCCTAACTCCGTTCCTAACTCTGTTCCTAATGCTGTTTCTAACTCCGTTCCTAACTCCGTTCCTAATGCTATTCCTAACTCCGTTCCTAATGCTGTTCCTAATGCTGTTCCTAACGCTGTTCCTAATGCTGTTCCTAACTCCTTTCCTAACTCTGTTCCTAATGCTGTTCCTAACTCCATTTCTAAATCCGTTCCTAATGCTGTTCCTAACTCCTTTCCTAACGCTGTTCCTAATGCTGTGCCTAACTCCTTTCCTAACTCTGTTCCTAATGCTGTTCCTAACTCCATTTCTAAATCCGTTCCTAATGCTGTTCCTAACTCCGTTCCTAACTCTGTTCCTAATGCTGTTTCTAACTCCTTTCCTAACTCCTTTCCTAACTCCTTTCCTAACTCTGTTCCTAACTCTGTTCCTGACTCTGTTCCTAACTCTGTTCCTAATGCTGTTTCTAACTCCGTTCCTAACTCTGTTCCTAACTCTGTTCCTAACTCTGTTCTTAACGCTGTTCCTAACGCTGTTCCTAACGCTGATCCTAACTCCGTTCCTAATGCTGTTCCTAATGCTGTTCCTAACTCCGTTCCTGTTGCTGTTCCTAATGCTGTTCCTAATGCTGTTCCTAACTCTGTTCCTAACGCTGTTCCTAACGCTGATCCTAACGCTGTTCCTAACTCTGTTCCTAACTCTGTTCCTTACGCTGTTCCTAACTCCTTTCCTAACTCCTTTCCTAACTCCTTTCCTAACTCCGTTCCTAACTCTGTTCCTAACTCCGTTCCTAACTCCGTTCCTAACTCTGTTCCTAACTCTGTTCCTAACTCTGTTCCTAACTCTGTTCCTAACTCCGTTTCTAAATCCGTTCCTAATGCTGTTCCTAACTCCGTTCCTAACTCTGTTCCTAATGCTGTTTCTAACTCCGTTCCTAACTCCGTTCCTAACTCCGTTCCTAATGCTATTCCTAACTCCGTTCCTAACTCCGTTCCTAATGCTGTTCCATTACCCTGTTCCTAACTCCGTTCCTAATGCTGTTCCTAACTCCTTTCCTAACTCCTTTCCTAACTCTGTTCCTAATGCTGTTCCTAACTCCATTCCTAAATCCGTTCCTAATGCTGTTCCTAACTCCGTTCCTAACTCTGTTCCTAATGCTGTTTCTAACTCCTTTCCTAACTCCTTTCCTAACTCCTTTCCTAACTCTGTTCCTAACTCTGTTCCTAACTCTGTTCCTAATGCTGTTTCTAACTCCGTTCCTAACTCTGTTCCTAACTCTGTTCCTAACTCTGTTCTTAACGCTGTTCCTAACGCTGTTCCTAACGCTGTTCCTAACTCCTTTCCTAACTCCTTTCCTAACTCCTTTCCTAACTCCTTTCCTAACTCTGTTCCTAACTCTGTTCCTAACTCCTTTCCTAACTCCTTTCCTAACTCCTTTCCTAACTCTGTTCCTAACTCTGTTCCTAACTCTGTTCCTAACTCCGTTTCTAAATCCGTTCCTAATGCTGTTCCTAACTCCGTTCCTAACTCTGTTCCTAATGCTGTTTCTAACTCCGTTCCTAACTCCGTTTCTAATGCTATTCCTAACTCCGTTCCTAATGCTGTTCCTAATGCTGTTCCTAATGCTGTTCCTAACTCTGTTCCTAACGCTGTTCCTAACGCTGATCCTAACGCTGTTCCTAACTCTGTTCCTAACTCTGTTCCTTACGCTGTTCCTAAAGCTGTTCCTAACTCCTTTCCTAACTCCTTTCCTAACTCCGTTCCTAACTCCGTTCCTAACTCCGTTCCTAACTCTGTTCCTAACTCCGTTCCTAATGCTATTCCTAACTCCGTTCCTAATGCTGTTCCTAATGCTGTTCCTAATGCTGTTCCTAACTCTGTTCCTAACGCTGTTCCTAACGCTGATCCTAACGCTGTTCCTAACTCTGTTCCTAACTCTGTTCCTTACGCTGTTCCTAAAGCTGTTCCTAACTCCTTTCCTAACTCCTTTCCTAACTCCTTTCCTAACTCCGTTCCTAACTCCGTTCCTAACTCCGTTCCTAACTCTGTTCCTAACTCTGTTCCTAACTCTGTTCCTAACTCCGTTTCTAAATCCGTTCCTAATGCTGTTCCTAACTCCGTTCCTAACTCTGTTCCTAATGCTGTTTCTAACTCCGTTCCTAACTCCGTTCCTAATGCTATTCCTAACTCCGTTCCTAATGCTGTTCCTAATGCTGTTCCTAATGCTGTTCCTAACTCTGTTCCTAACGCTGTTCCTAACGCTGATCCTAACGCTGTTCCTAACTCTGTTCCTAACTCTGTTCCTAACTCTGTTCCTTACGCTGTTCCTAAAGCTGTTCCTAACTCCTTTCCTAACTCCTTTCCTAACTCTGTTCCTAACTCCTTTCCTAACTCCGTTCCTAACTCCGTTCCTAACTCCGTTCCTAACTCCGTTCCTAACTCTGTTCCTAACTCCGTTTCTAAATCCGTTCCTAATGCTGTTCCTAACTCCGTTCCTAACTCTGTTCCTAATGCTGTTTCTAACTCCGTTCCTAACTCCGTTCCTAACTCCGTTCCTAATGCTATTCCTAACTCCGTTCCTAACTCCGTTCCTAATGCTGTTCCATTACCCTGTTCCTAACTCCGTTCCTAATGCTGTTCCTAACTCCTTTCCTAACTCCTTTCCTAACTCTGTTCCTAATGCTGTTCCTAACTCCGTTCCTAACTCCGTTCCTAACTCCTTCCTAACTCTGTTTCTAATGCTGTTCCAAACTCCGTTCCTAACTCTGTTCCTAATGCTGTTCCTAACTCTGTTCCTAACTCTGTTCCTAATGCTGTTCCTAGCTCCGTTCCTAACTCTGTTTCTAATGCTGTTCCTAACTCCGTTCCTAACTCTGTTCCTAATGCTGTTCCTAGCTCCGTTCCTAACTCTGTTCCTAACGCTGTTCCTAACTCTGTTCCTAACTCTGTTCCTAACTCTGTTCCTAACTTTGTTCCTAACTCTGTTCCTAACGCTGTTCCTAATGCTGTTCCTAACTCCTTTCCTAACTCCTTTCCTAACTCCTTTCCTAACTCCGTTCCTAACTCCGTCCCTAACTCCGTTCCTAACTCCGTTCCTAACTCTGTTCCTAACTCTGTTCCTAACTCTGTTCCTAACTCTGTTCCTAATGCTGTTCCTAACTCTGTTCCTAACTCTGTTCCTAATGCTGTTCCTAGCTCCGTTTCTAACTCTGTTCCTAATGCTGTTCCTAACTCCGTTCCTAACGCTATTCCTAACTCCGTTCCTAACTCCGTTCCTAACGCTGTTCCATTACCCTGTTCCTAACTCCGTTCCTAACTCCGTTCCTAACTCTGTTCCTAACTCTGTTCCTAACTCTGTTCCTAACTCCGTTTCTAAATCCGTTCCTAATGCTGTTCCTAACTCCGTTCCTAACTCTGTTCCTAATGCTGTTTCTAACTCCGTTCCTAACTCCGTTCCTAATGCTATTCCTAACTCCGTTCCTAATGCTGTTCCTAATGCTGTTCCTAATGCTGTTCCTAACTCTGTTCCTAACGCTGTTCCTAACGCTGATCCTAACGCTGTTCCTAACTCTGTTCCTAACTCTGTTCCTAACTCTGTTCCTTACGCTGTTCCTAAAGCTGTTCCTAACTCCTTTCCTAACTCCTTTCCTAACTCCTTTCCTAACTCCGTTCCTAACTCCTTTCCTAACTCCGTTCCTAACTCCGTTCCTAACTCCGTTCCTAACTCCGTTCCTAACTCTGTTCCTAACTCCGTTTCTAAATCCGTTCCTAATGCTGTTCCTAACTCCGTTCCTAACTCTGTACCTAATGCTGTTTCTAACTCCGTTCCTAACTCCTTCCTAACTCTGTTTCTAATGCTGTTCCAAACTCCGTTCCTAACTCTGTTCCTAATGCTGTTCCTAACTCTGTTCCTAACTCTGTTCCTAATGCTGTTCCTAGCTCCGTTCCTAACTCTGTTTCTAATGCTGTTCCTAACTCCGTTCCTAACTCTGTTCCTAATGCTGTTCCTAGCTCCGTTCCTAACTCTGTTCCTAACGCTGTTCCTAACTCTGTTCCTAACTCTGTTCCTAACTCTGTTCCTAACTCTGTTCCTAACTTTGTTCCTAACTCTGTTCCTAACGCTGTTCCTAATGCTGTTCCTAACTCCTTTCCTAACTCCTTTCCTAACTCCTTTCCTAACTCCGTTCCTAACTCCGTCCCTAACTCCGTTCCTAACTCCGTTCCTAACTCTGTTCCTAACTCTGTTCCTAACTCTGTTCCTAACTCTGTTCCTAATGCTGTTCCTAACTCTGTTCCTAACTCTGTTCCTAATGCTGTTCCTAGCTCCGTTTCTAACTCTGTTCCTAATGCTGTTCCTAACTCCGTTCCTAATGCTATTCCTAACTCCGTTCCTAACTCCGTTCCTAACGCTGTTCCATTACCCTGTTCCTAACTCCGTTCCTAACTCCGTTCCTAACTCTGTTCCTAACTCTGTTCCTAACTCTGTTCCTAACTCCGTTTCTAAATCCGTTCCTAATGCTGTTCCTAACTCCGTTCCTAACTCTGTTCCTAATGCTGTTTCTAACTCCGTTCCTAACTCCGTTCCTAATGCTATTCCTAACTCCGTTCCTAATGCTGTTCCTAATGCTGTTCCTAATGCTGTTCCTAACTCTGTTCCTAACGCTGTTCCTAACGCTGATCCTAACGCTGTTCCTAACTCTGTTCCTAACTCTGTTCCTAACTCTGTTCCTTACGCTGTTCCTAAAGCTGTTCCTAACTCCTTTCCTAACTCCTTTCCTAACTCCTTTCCTAACTCCGTTCCTAACTCCTTTCCTAACTCCGTTCCTAACTCCGTTCCTAACTCCGTTCCTAACTCCGTTCCTAACTCTGTTCCTAACTCCGTTTCTAAATCCGTTCCTAATGCTGTTCCTAACTCCGTTCCTAACTCTGTTCCTAATGCTGTTTCTAACTCCGTTCCTAACTCCGTTCCTAACTCCGTTCCTAATGCTATTCCTAACTCCGTTCCTAACTCCGTTCCTAATGCTGTTCCATTACCCTGTTCCTAACTCCGTTCCTAATGGTGTTCCTAACTCCTTTCCTAACTCCTTTCCTAACTCTGTTCCTAATGCTGTTCCTAACTCCGTTCCTAACTCCGTTCCTAACTCCTTCCTAACTCTGTTTCTAATGCTGTTCCAAACTCCGTTCCTAACTCTGTTCCTAATGCTGTTCCTAACTCTGTTCCTAACTCTGTTCCTAACTCCGTTTCTAAATCCGTTCCTAATGCTGTTCCTAACTCCGTTCCTAACTCTGTTCCTAATGCTGTTTCTAACTCCGTTCCTAACTCCGTTCCTAATGCTATTCCTAACTCCGTTCCTAATGCTGTTCCTAATGCTGTTCCTAATGCTGTTCCTAACTCTGTTCCTAACGCTGTTCCTAACGCTGATCCTAACGCTGTTCCTAACTCTGTTCCTAACTCTGTTCCTAACTCTGTTCCTTACGCTGTTCCTAAAGCTGTTCCTAACTCCTTTCCTAACTCCTTTCCTAACTCCTTTCCTAACTCCGTTCCTAACTCCTTTCCTAACTCCGTTCCTAACTCCGTTCCTAACTCCGTTCCTAACTCCGTTCCTAACTCTGTTCCTAACTCCGTTTCTAAATCCGTTCCTAATGCTGTTCCTAACTCCGTTCCTAACTCTGTTCCTAATGCTGTTTCTAACTCCGTTCCTAACTCCGTTCCTAACTCCGTTCCTAATGCTATTCCTAACTCCGTTCCTAACTCCGTTCCTAATGCTGTTCCATTACCCTGTTCCTAACTCCGTTCCTAATGGTGTTCCTAACTCCTTTCCTAACTCCTTTCCTAACTCTGTTCCTAATGCTGTTCCTAACTCCGTTCCTAACTCCGTTCCTAACTCCTTCCTAACTCTGTTTCTAATGCTGTTCCAAACTCCGTTCCTAACTCTGTTCCTAATGCTGTTCCTAACTCTGTTCCTAACTCTGTTCCTAATGCTGTTCCTAGCTCCGTTCCTAACTCTGTTTCTAATGCTGTTCCTAACTCCGTTCCTAACTCTGTTCCTAATGCTGTTCCTAGCTCCGTTCCTAACTCTGTTCCTAACGCTGTTCCTAACTCTGTTCCTAACTCTGTTCCTAACTCTGTTCCTAACTCTGTTTCTAACTTTGTTCCTAACTCTGTTCCTAACGCTGTTCCTAATGCTGTTCCTAACTCCTTTCCTAACTCCTTTCCTAACTCCTTTCCTAACTCCGTTCCTAACTCCGTCCCTAACTCCGTTCCTAACTCCGTTCCTAACTCTGTTCCTAACTCTGTTCCTAACTCTGTTCCTAACTCTGTTCCTAATGCTGTTCCTAACTCTGTTCCTAATGCTGTTCCTAGCTCCGTTTCTAACTCTGTTCCTAATGCTGTTCCTAACTCCGTTCCTAACGCTATTCCTAACTCCGTTCCTAACTCCGTTCCTAACGCTGTTCCATTACCCTGTTCCTAACTCCGTTCCTAACTCCGTTCCTAACTCTGTTCCTAACTTTGTTCCTAACTCTGTTCCTAACTCCGTTCCTAACTCCTTTCCTAATGCTGTTCCTAACTCCTTTCCTAACTCCTTTCCTAACTCCTTTCCTAACTCCTTTCCTAACTCCTTTCCTAACTCCGTCCCTAACTCCGTTCCTAACTCCGTTCCTAACTCTGTTCCTAACTCTGTTCCTAACTCTGTTCCTAACTCTGTTCCTAACTCTGTTCCTAACTCCGTTCCTAATGCTGTTCCTAACTCCGTTCCTAACGCTGTTCCTAATGCTAATCCTAACTCCTTTCCTAACTCTGTTCCTAATGCTGTTTCTAACTCCGTTCCTAACTCCGTTCCTAACTCCGTTCCTAATGCTATTCCTAACTCCGTTCCTAACTCCGTTCCTAATGCTGTTCCATTACCCTGTTCCTAACTCCGTTCCTAATGCTGTTCCTAACTCCTTTCCTAACTCCTTTCCTAACTCTGTTCCTAATGCTGTTCCTAACTCCGTTCCTAACTCCGTTCCTAACTCCTTCCTAACTCTGTTTCTAATGCTGTTCCAAACTCCGTTCCTAACTCTGTTCCTAATGCTGTTCCTAACTCTGTTCCTAACTCTGTTCCTAATGCTGTTCCTAGCTCCGTTCCTAACTCTGTTTCTAATGCTGTTCCTAACTCCGTTCCTAACTCTGTTCCTAATGCTGTTCCTAGCTCCGTTCCTAACTCTGTTCCTAACGCTGTTCCTAACTCTGTTCCTAACTCTGTTCCTAACTCTGTTCCTAACTCTGTTCCTAACTTTGTTCCTAACTCTGTTCCTAACGCTGTTCCTAATGCTGTTCCTAACTCCTTTCCTAACTCCTTTCCTAACTCCTTTCCTAACTCCGTTCCTAACTCCGTCCCTAACTCCGTTCCTAACTCCGTTCCTAACTCTGTTCCTAACTCTGTTCCTAACTCTGTTCCTAATGCTGTTCCTAACTCTGTTCCTAACTCTGTTCCTAATGCTGTTCCTAGCTCCGTTTCTAACTCTGTTCCTAATGCTGTTCCTAACTCCGTTCCTAACGCTATTCCTAACTCCGTTCCTAACTCCGTTCCTAACGCTGTTCCATTACCCTGTTCCTAACTCCGTTCCTAACTCCGTTCCTAACTCTGTTCCTAACTCTGTTCCTAACTCTGTTCCTAACTCCGTTTCTAAATCCGTTCCTAATGCTGTTCCTAACTCCGTTCCTAACTCTGTTCCTAATGCTGTTTCTAACTCCGTTCCTAACTCCGTTCCTAATGCTATTCCTAACTCCGTTCCTAATGCTGTTCCTAATGCTGTTCCTAATGCTGTTCCTAACTCTGTTCCTAACGCTGTTCCTAACGCTGATCCTAACGCTGTTCCTAACTCTGTTCCTAACTCTGTTCCTAACTCTGTTCCTTACGCTGTTCCTAAAGCTGTTCCTAACTCCTTTCCTAACTCCTTTCCTAACTCCTTTCCTAACTCCGTTCCTAACTCCTTTCCTAACTCCGTTCCTAACTCCGTTCCTAACTCCGTTCCTAACTCCGTTCCTAACTCTGTTCCTAACTCCGTTTCTAAATCCGTTCCTAATGCTGTTCCTAACTCCGTTCCTAACTCTGTTCCTAATGCTGTTTCTAACTCCGTTCCTAACTCCGTTCCTAACTCCGTTCCTAATGCTATTCCTAACTCCGTTCCTAACTCCGTTCCTAATGCTGTTCCATTACCCTGTTCCTAACTCCGTTCCTAATGCTGTTCCTAACTCCTTTCCTAACTCCTTTCCTAACTCTGTTCCTAATGCTGTTCCTAACTCCGTTCCTAACTCCGTTCCTAATGCTGTTTCTAACTCCTTTCCTAACTCCGTTCCTAACTCTGTTTCTAATGCTGTTCCAAACTCCGTTCCTAACTCTGTTCCTAATGCTGTTCCTAACTCTGTTCCTAACTCTGTTCCTAATGCTGTTCCTAGCTCCGTTTCTAACTCTGTTCCTAATGCTGTTCCTAACTCCGTTCCTAACGCTATTCCTAACTCCGTTCCTAACTCCGTTCCTAACGCTGTTCCATTACCCTGTTCCTAACTCCGTTCCTAACTCCGTTCCTAACTCTGTTCCTAACTTTGTTCCTAACTCTGTTCCTAACTCCGTTCCTAACTCCTTTCCTAATGCTGTTCCTAACTCCTTTCCGACCTCCTTTCCTAACTCCTTTCCTAACTCCTTTCCTAACTCCTTTCCTAACTCCGTCCCTAACTCCGTTCCTAACTCCGTTCCTAACTCTGTTCCTAACTCTGTTCCTAACTCTGTTCCTAACTCTGTTCCTAACTCCGTTCCTAATGCTGTTCCTAACTCCGTTCCTAACGCTGTTCCTAATGCTAATCCTAACTCCTTTCCTAACTCTGTTCCTAATGCTGTTCCTAACTCCATTTCTAAATCCGTTCCTAATGCTGTTCCTAACTCCGTTCCTAACTCTGTTCCTAATGCTGTTTCTAACTCCGTTCCTAACTCCGTTCCTAATGCTATTCCTAACTCCGTTCCTAATGCTGTTCCTAATGCTGTTCCTAACGCTGTTCCTAATGCTGTTCCTAACTCCTTTCCTAACTCTGTTCCTAATGCTGTTCCTAACTCCATTTCTAAATCCGTTCCTAATGCTGTTCCTAACTCCTTTCCTAACGCTGTTCCTAATGCTGTTCCTAACTCCTTTCCTAACTCTGTTCCTAATGCTGTTCCTAACTCCATTTCTAAATCCGTTCCTAATGCTGTTCCTAACTCCGTTCCTAACTCTGTTCCTAATGCTGTTTCTAACTCCTTTCCTAACTCCTTTCCTAACTCCTTTCCTAACTCTGTTCCTAACTCTGTTCCTGACTCTGTTCCTAACTCTGTTCCTAATGCTGTTTCTAACTCCGTTCCTAACTCTGTTCCTAACTCTGTTCCTAACTCTGTTCTTAACGCTGTTCCTAACGCTGTTCCTAACGCTGATCCTAACTCCGTTCCTAATGCTGTTCCTAATGCTGTTCCTAACTCCGTTCCTAATGCTGTTCCTAATGCTGTTCCTAATGCTGTTCCTAACTCTGTTCCTAACGCTGTTCCTAACGCTGATCCTAACGCTGTTCCTAACTCTGTTCCTAACTCTGTTCCTTACGCTGTTCCTAACTCCTTTCCTAACTCCTTTCCTAACTCCTTTCCTAACTCCGTTCCTAACTCTGTTCCTAACTCCGTTCCTAACTCCGTTCCTAACTCTGTTCCTAACTCTGTTCCTAACTCTGTTCCTAACTCCGTTTCTAAATCCGTTCCTAATGCTGTTCCTAACTCCGTTCCTAACTCTGTTCCTAATGCTGTTTCTAACTCCGTTCCTAACTCCGTTCCTAACTCCGTTCCTAATGCTATTCCTAACTCCGTTCCTAACTCCGTTCCTAATGCTGTTCCATTACCCTGTTCCTAACTCCATTCCTAATGCTGTTCCTAACTCCTTTCCTAACTCCTTTCCTAACTCTGTTCCTAATGCTGTTCCTAATTCCATTTCTAAATCCGTTCCTAATGCTGTTCCTAACTCCGTTCCTAACTCTGTTCCTAATGCTGTTTCTAACTCCTTTCCTAACTCCTTTCCTAACTCCTTTCCTAACTCTGTTCCTAACTCTGTTCCTGACTCTGTTCCTAACTCTGTTCCTAATGCTGTTTCTAACTCCGTTCCTAACTCTGTTCCTAACTCTGTTCCTAACTCTGTTCTTAACGCTGTTCCTAACGCTGTTCCTAACGCTGTTCCTAACTCCTTTCCTAACTCCTTTCCTAACTCCTTTCCTAACTCCTTTCCTAACTCCTTTCCTAACTCTGTTCCTAACTCTGTTCCTAACTCCTTTCCTAACTCCTTTCCTAACTCCTTTCCTAACTCTGTTCCTAACTCTGTTCCTAACTCTGTTCCTAACTCTGTTCCTAACTCCGTTTCTAAATCCGTTCCTAATGCTGTTCCTAACTCCGTTCCTAACTCTGTTCCTAATGCTGTTTCTAACTCCGTTCCTAACTCCGTTTCTAATGCTATTCCTAACTCCGTTCCTAATGCTGTTCCTAATGCTGTTCCTAATGCTGTTCCTAACTCTGTTCCTAACGCTGTTCCTAACGCTGATCCTAACGCTGTTCCTAACTCTGTTCCTAACTCTGTTCCTTACGCTGTTCCTAAAGCTGTTCCTAACTCCTTTCCTAACTCCTTTCCTAACTCCTTTCCTAACTCCGTTCCTAACTCCGTTCCTAACTCCGTTCCTAACTCTGTTCCTAACTCTGTTCCTAACTCTGTTCCTAACTCCGTTTCTAAATCCGTTCCTAATGCTGTTCCTAACTCCGTTCCTAACTCTGTTCCTAATGCTGTTTCTAACTCCGTTCCTAACTCCGTTCCTAATGCTATTCCTAACTCCGTTCCTAATGTTGTTCCTAATGCTGTTCCTAATGCTGTTCCTAACTCTGTTCCTAACGCTGTTCCTAACGCTGATCCTAACGCTGTTCCTAACTCTGTTCCTAACTCTGTTCCTAACTCTGTTCCTTACGCTGTTCCTAAAGCTGTTCCTAACTCCTTTCCTAACTCCTTTCCTAACTCCTTTCCTAACTCCGTTCCTAACTCCTTTCCTAACTCCGTTTCTAACTCCGTTCCTAACTCTGTTCCTAACTCTGTTCCTAACTCCGTTTCTAAATCCGTTCCTAATGCTGTTCCTAACTCCGTTCCTAACTCTGTTCCTAATGCTGTTTCTAACTCCGTTCCTAACTCCGTTCCTAACTCCGTTCCTAATGCTATTCCTAACTCCGTTCCTAACTCCGTTCCTAATGCTGTTCCATTACCCTGTTCCTAACTCCGTTCCTAACGCTGTTCCTAACTCCTTTCCTAACTCCTTTCCTAACTCTGTTCCTAATGCTGTTCCTAACTCCGTTCCTAACTCCGTTCCTAACTCCTTCCTAACTCTGTTTCTAATGCTGTTCCAAACTCCGTTCCTAACTCTGTTCCTAATGCTGTTCCTAACTCTGTTCCTAACTCTGTTCCTAATGCTGTTCCTAGCTCCGTTCCTAACTCTGTTTCTAATGCTGTTCCTAACTCCGTTCCTAACTCTGTTCCTAATGCTGTTCCTAGCTCCGTTCCTAACTCTGTTCCTAACGCTGTTCCTAACTCTGTTCCTAACTCTGTTCCTAACTCTGTTCCTAACTTTGTTCCTAACTCTGTTCCTAACGCTGTTCCTAATGCTGTTCCTAACTCCTTTCCTAACTCCTTTCCTAACTCCTTTCCTAACTCCGTTCCTAACTCCGTCCCTAACTCTGTTCCTAACTCCGTTCCTAACTCTGTTCCTAACTCTGTTCCTAACTCTGTTCCTAATGCTGTTCCTAACTCTGTTCCTAACTCTGTTCCTAATGCTGTTCCTAGCTCCGTTTCTAACTCTGTTCCTAATGCTGTTCCTAACTCCGTTCCTAACGCTATTCCTAACTCCGTTCCTAACTCCGTTCCTAACGCTGTTCCATTACCCTGTTCCTAACTCCGTTCCTAACTCCGTTCCTAACTCTGTTCCTAACTTTGTTCCTAACTCTGTTCCTAACTCCGTTCCTAACTCCTTTCCTAATGCTGTTCCTAACTCCTTTCCTAACTCCTTTCCTAACTCCTTTCCTAACTCCGTTCCTAACTCCGTCCCTAACTCCGTCCCTAACTCCGTTCCTAACTCTGTTCCTAACTCTGTTCCTAACTCTGTTCCTAACTCTGTTCCTAACTCCGTTCCTAATGCTGTTCCTAACTCCGTTCCTAACGCTGTTCCTAATGCTAATCCTAACTCCTTTCCTAACTCTGTTCCTAATGCTGTTCCTAACTCCATTTCTAAATCCGTTCCTAATGCTGTTCCTAACTCCGTTCCTAACTCTGTTCCTAATGCTGTTTCTAACTCCGTTCCTAACTCCGTTCCTAATGCTATTCCTAACTCCGTTCCTAATGCTGTTCCTAATGCTGTTCCTAACGCTGTTCCTAATGCTGTTCCTAACTCCTTTCCTAACTCTGTTCCTAATGCTGTTCCTAACTCCATTTCTAAATCCGTTCCTAATGCTGTTCCTAACTCCTTTCCTAACGCTGTTCCTAATGCTGTTCCTAACTCCTTTCCTAACTCTGTTCCTAATGCTGTTCCTAACTCCGTTTCTAAATCCGTTCCTAATGCTGTTCCTAACTCCGTTCCTAACTCTGTTCCTAATGCTGTTTCTAACTCCGTTCCTAACTCCGTTTCTAATGCTATTCCTAACTCCGTTCCTAATGCTGTTCCTAATGCTGTTCCTAATGCTGTTCCTAACTCTGTTCCTAACGCTGTTCCTAACGCTGATCCTAACGCTGTTCCTAACTCTGTTCCTAACTCTGTTCCTTACGCTGTTCCTAAAGCTGTTCCTAACTCCTTTCCTAACTCCTTTCCTAACTCCGTTCCTAACTCCGTTCCTAACTCCGTTCCTAACTCTGTTCCTAACTCTGTTCCTAACTCTGTTCCTAACTCCGTTTCTAAATCCGTTCCTAATGCTGTTCCTAACTCCGTTCCTAACTCTGTTCCTAATGCTGTTTCTAACTCCGTTCCTAACTCCGTTCCTAATGCTATTCCTAACTCCGTTCCTAATGTTGTTCCTAATGCTGTTCCTAATGCTGTTCCTAACTCTGTTCCTAACGCTGTTCCTAACGCTGATCCTAACGCTGTTCCTAACTCTGTTCCTAACTCTGTTCCTAACTCTGTTCCTTACGCTGTTCCTAAAGCTGTTCCTAACTCCTTTCCTAACTCCTTTCCTAACTCCTTTCCTAACTCCGTTCCTAACTCCTTTCCTAACTCCGTTCCTAACTCCGTTCCTAACTCCGTTCCTAACTCCGTTCCTAACTCTGTTCCTAACTCTGTTCCTAACTCCGTTTCTAAATCCGTTCCTAATGCTGTTCCTAACTCCGTTCCTAACTCTGTTCCTAATGCTGTTTCTAACTCCGTTCCTAACTCCGTTCCTAACTCCGTTCCTAATGCTATTCCTAACTCCGTTCCTAACTCCGTTCCTAATGCTGTTCCATTACCCTGTTCCTAACTCCGTTCCTAACGCTGTTCCTAACTCCTTTCCTAACTCCTTTCCTAACTCTGTTCCTAATGCTGTTCCTAACTCCGTTCCTAACTCCGTTCCTAACTCCTTCCTAACTCTGTTTCTAATGCTGTTCCAAACTCCGTTCCTAACTCTGTTCCTAATGCTGTTCCTAACTCTGTTCCTAACTCTGTTCCTAATGCTGTTCCTAGCTCCGTTCCTAACTCTGTTTCTAATGCTGTTCCTAACTCCGTTCCTAACTCTGTTCCTAATGCTGTTCCTAGCTCCGTTCCTAACTCTGTTCCTAACGCTGTTCCTAACTCTGTTCCTAACTCTGTTCCTAACTCTGTTCCTAACTTTGTTCCTAACTCTGTTCCTAACGCTGTTCCTAATGCTGTTCCTAACTCCTTTCCTAACTCCTTTCCTAACTCCTTTCCTAACTCCGTTCCTAACTCCGTCCCTAACTCCGTTCCTAACTCCGTTCCTAACTCTGTTCCTAACTCTGTTCCTAACTCTGTTCCTAACTCTGTTCCTAATGCTGTTCCTAACTCTGTTCCTAACTCTGTTCCTAATGCTGTTCCTAGCTCCGTTTCTAACTCTGTTCCTAATGCTGTTCCTAACTCCGTTCCTAACGGTATTCCTAACTCCGTTCCTAACTCCGTTCCTAACGCTGTTCCATTACCCTGTTCCTAACTCCGTTCCTAACTCCGTTCCTAACTCTGTTCCTAACTTTGTTCCTAACTCTGTTCCTAACTCCGTTCCTAACTCCTTTCCTAATGCTGTTCCTAACTCCTTTCCTAACTCCTTTCCTAACTCCTTTCCTAACTCCGTTCCTAACTCCGTCCCTAACTCCGTCCCTAACTCCGTTCCTAACTCTGTTCCTAACTCTGTTCCTAACTCTGTTCCTAACTCTGTTCCTAACTCCGTTCCTAATGCTGTTCCTAACTCCGTTCCTAACGCTGTTCCTAATGCTAATCCTAACTCCTTTCCTAACTCTGTTCCTAATGCTGTTCCTAACTCCATTTCTAAATCCGTTCCTAATGCTGTTCCTAACTCCGTTCCTAACTCTGTTCCTAATGCTGTTTCTAACTCCGTTCCTAACTCCGTTCCTAATGCTATTCCTAACTCCGTTCCTAATGCTGTTCCTAATGCTGTTCCTAACGCTGTTCCTAATGCTGTTCCTAACTCCTTTCCTAACTCTGTTCCTAATGCTGTTCCTAACTCCATTTCTAAATCCGTTCCTAATGCTGTTCCTAACTCCTTTCCTAACGCTGTTCCTAATGCTGTTCCTAACTCCTTTCCTAACTCTGTTCCTAATGCTGTTCCTAACTCCATTTCTAAATCCGTTCCTAATGCTGTTCCTAACTCCGTTCCTAACTCTGTTCCTAATGCTGTTTCTAACTCCTTTCCTAACTCCTTTCCTAACTCCTTTCCTAACTCTGTTCCTAACTCTGTTCCTGACTCTGTTCCTAACTCTGTTCCTAATGCTGTTTCTAACTCCGTTCCTAACTCTGTTCCTAACTCTGTTCCTAACTCTGTTCTTAACGCTGTTCCTAACGCTGTTCCTAACGCTGTTCCTAACTCCTTTCCTAACTCCTTTCCTAACTCCTTTCCTAACTCTGTTCCTAACTCTGTTCCTAACTCCTTTCCTAACTCCTTTCCTAACTCTGTTCCTAACTCTGTTCCTAACTCTGTTCCTAACTCTGTTCCTAACTCTGTTCCTAACTCCGTTTCTAAATCCGTTCCTAATGCTGTTCCTAACTCCGTTCCTAACTCTGTTCCTAATGCTGTTTCTAACTCCGTTCCTAACTCCGTTCCTAATGCTATTCCTAACTCCGTTCCTAATGCTGTTCCTAATGCTGTTCCTAATGCTGTTCCTAACTCTGTTCCTAACGCTGTTCCTAACGCTGATCCTAACGCTGTTCCTAACTCTGTTCCTAACTCTGTTCCTTACGCTGTTCCTAAAGCTGTTCCTAACTCCTTTCCTAACTCCTTTCCTAACTCCTTTCCTAACTCCGTTCCTAACTCTGTTCCTAACTCCGTTCCTAACTCCGTTCCTAACTCTGTTCCTAACTCTGTTCCTAACTCTGTTCCTAACTCCGTTTCTAAATCCGTTCCTAATGCTGTTCCTAACTCCGTTCCTAACTCTGTTCCTAATGCTGTTTCTAACTCCGTTCCTAACTCCGTTCCTAACTCCGTTCCTAATGCTATTCCTAACTCCGTTCCTAACTCCGTTCCTAATGCTGTTCCATTACCCTGTTCCTAACTCCGTTCCTAATGCTGTTCCTAACTCCTTTCCTAACTCCTTTCCTAACTCTGTTCCTAATGCTGTTCCTAACTCCGTTCCTAACTCCGTTCCTAACTCCTTTCCTAACTCTGTTTCTAATGCTGTTCCTAACTCCGTTCCTAACTCTGTTCCTAATGCTCTTCCTAACTCTGTTCCTAACTCTGTTCCTAATGCTGTTCCTAGCTCAAATCAAATCAAATCAAATCAAATTTATTTGTCACATACACATGGTTAGCAGATGTTAATGCGAGTGTAGCGAAATGCTTGTGCTTCTAGTTCCGACAATGCAGTAATAACCAACAAGTAATCTAACTAACAATTCCAAAACTACTGTCTTGTACACAGTGTGAGGGGATAAAGAATATGTACATAAGGATATATGAATGAGTGATGGTACAGAGCAGCATAGGCAGATACAGTAGATTGTATCGAGTACAGTATATACATATGAGATGAGTATGTAAACAAAGTGGCATAGTTAAAGTGGCTAGTGATACATGTATTACATAAGGATACAGTCGATGATATAGAGTACAGTAAATACGTATGCCTATGAGATGAATAATGTAGGGTAAGTAACATTATATAAGGTAGCATTGTTTAAAGTGGCTAGTGATATATTTACATCATTTCCCATCAATTCCCATTATTAAAGTGGCTGGAGTTGAGTCAGTGTCAGTGTGTTGGCAGCAGCCACTCAATGTTAGTGGTGGCTGTTTAACAGTCTGATAGCCTTGAGATAGAAGCTGTTTTTCAGTCTCTCGGTCCCAGCTTTGATGCACCTGTACTGACCTCGCCTTCTGGATGATAGCAGGGTGAACAGGCAGTGGCTCGGGTGGTTGATGTCCTTGATGATCTTTATGGCCTTCCTGTGACATCGGGTGGTGTAGGTGTCCTGGAGGGCAGGTAGTTTGCCCCCGGTGATGCGTTGTGCAGACCTCACTACCCTCTGGAGAGCCTTACGGTTGAGGGCGGAGCAGTTGCCGTACCAGGCGGTGATACAGCCCGCCAGGATGCTCTCGATTGTGCATCTGTAGAAGTTTGTGAGTGCTTTTGGTGACAAGCCGAATTTCTTCAGCCTCCTGAGGTTGAAGAGGCGCTGCTGCGCCTTCTTCACAATGCTGTCTGTGTGAGTGGACCAATTCAGTTTGTCTGTGATGTGTATGCCGAGGAACTTAAAACTTGCTACCCTTTCCACTACTGTTCCATCGATGTGGATAGGGGGGTGTTCCCTCTGCTGTTTCCTGAAGTCCACAATCATCTCCTTAGTTTTGTTGACGTTGAGTGTGAGGTTATTTTCCTGACACCACACTCCGAGGGCCCTCACCTCCTCCCTGTAGGCCGTCTCGTCGTTGTTGGTAATCAAGCCTACCACTGTTGTGTCGTCCGCAAACTTGATGATTGAGTTGGAGGCGTGCGTGGCCACGCAGTCGTGGGTGAACAGGGAGTACAGGAGAGGGCTCAGAACGCACCCTTGTGGGGCCCCAGTGTTGAGGATCAGCGGGGAGGAGATGTTGTTGCCTACCCTCACCACCTGGGGGCGGCCCGTCAGGAAGTCCAGTACCCAGTTGCACAGGGCGGGGTCGAGACCCAGGGTCTCGAGCTTGATGACGAGCTTGGAGGGTACTATGGTGTTGAATGCCGAGCTGTAGTCAATGAACAGCATTCTCACATAGGTATTCCTCTT
Source organism: Oncorhynchus clarkii lewisi (assembly GCF_045791955.1). Taxonomy (NCBI): domain Eukaryota; kingdom Metazoa; phylum Chordata; class Actinopteri; order Salmoniformes; family Salmonidae; genus Oncorhynchus; species Oncorhynchus clarkii. Next base: position 112,366 of record NW_027260974.1, read on the forward strand.
GTCCAGATGGGTTAGGGCAGTGTGCAGTGTGGTTGAGATTGCATCGTCTGTGGACCTATTTGGGCGGTAAGCAAATTGGAGTGGGTCTAGGGTGTCAGGTAGGGTGGAGGTGATATGGTCCTTGACTAGTCTCTCAAAGCACTTCATGATGACGGAAGTGAGTGCTACGGGGCGGTAGTCGTTTAGCTCAGTTACCTTAGCTTTCTTGGGAACAGGAACAATGGTGGCCCTCTTGAAGCATGTGGGAACAGCAGACTGGTATAGGGATTGATTGAATATGTCCGTAAACACACCGGCCAGCTGGTCTGCGCATGCTCTGAGGGCGCGGCTGGGGATGCCGTCTGGGCCTGCAGCCTTGCGAGGGTTAACACGTTTAAATGTCTTACTCACCTCGGCTGCAGTGAAGGAGAGACCGCAAGTTTTCGTTGCAGGCCGTGTCAGTGGCACTGTATTGTCCTCAAAGCGGGCAAAAAAGTTATTTAGTCTGCCTGGGAGCAGGACATCCTGGTCCGTGACTGGGCTGGATTTCTTCCTGTAGTCCGTGATTGACTGTAGACCCTGCCACATGCCTCTTGTGTCTGAGCCGTTGAATTGAGATTCTACTTTGTCTCTGTACTGACGCTTAGCTTGTTTGATAGCCTTGCGGAGGGAATAGCTGCACTGTTTGTATTCGGTCATGTTACCAGACACCTTGCCCTGATTAAAAGCAGTGGTTCGCGCTTTCAGTTTCACACGAATGCTGCCATCAATCCACGGTTTCTGGTTAGGGAATGTTTTAATCGTTGCTATGGGAACGACATCTTCAACGCACGTTCTAATGAACTCGCACACCGAATCAGCGTATTCGTCAATGTTGTTGTCTGACGCAATACGAAACATGTCCCAGTCCACGTGATGGAAGCAGTCTTGGAGTGTGGAGTCAGCTTGGTCGGACCAGCGTTGGACAGACCTCAGCGTGGGAGCCTCTTGTTTTAGTTTCTGTCTGTAGGCAGGGATCAACAAAATGGAGTCGTGGTCAGCTTTTCCGAAAGGGGGGCGGGGCAGGGCCTTATATGCGTCGCGGAAGTTAGAGTAACTCTGTTCCTAACGCTGTTCCTAACTCCGTTCCTAACGCTGTTCCTAACGCTGTTCCTAACGCTGTTCCTAACTCTGTTCCTAACTCTTTTCCTAACTCTGTTCCTAACTTTGTTCCTAACTCTGTTCCTAACGCTGTTCCTAATGCTGTTCCTAACTCCTTTCCTAACTCCTTTCCTAACTCCTTTCCTAACTCCGTTCCTAACTCCGTCCCTAACTCCGTTCCTAACTCCGTTCCTAACTCCGTTCCTAACTCTGTTCCTAACTCTGTTCCTAACTCTGTTCCTAACTCTGTTCCTAATGCTGTTCCTAACTCTGTTCCTAACTCTTTTCCTAATGCTGTTCCTAGCTCCGTTTCTAACTCTGTTCCTAATGCTGTTCCTAACTCCGTTCCTAACGCTATTCCTAACTCCGTTCCTAACTCCGTTCCTAACGCTGTTCCATTACCCTGTTCCTAACTCCGTTCCTAACTCCGTTCCTAACTCTGTTCCTAACTTTGTTCCTAACTCTGTTCCTAACTCCGTTCCTAACTCCTTTCCTAATGCTGTTCCTAACTCCTTTCCTAACTCCTTTCCTAACTCCGTTCCTAACTCCGTCCCTAACTCCGTCCCTAACTCCGTTCCTAACTCTGTTCCTAACTCTGTTCCTAACTCTGTTCCTAACTCTGTTCCTAACTCTGTTCCTAAATCCGTTCCTAATGCTGTTCCTAACTCCGTTCCTAACGCTGTTCCTAATGCTGTTCCTAACTCTGTTCCTAACTCTTTTCCTAATGCTGTTCCTAGCTCCGTTTCTAACTCTGTTCCTAATGCTGTTCCTAACTCCGTTCCTAACGCTATTCCTAACTCCGTTCCTAACTCCGTTCCTAACGCTGTTCCATTACCCTGTTCCTAACTCCGTTCCTAACTCCGTTCCTAACTCTGTTCCTAACTTTGTTCCTAACTCTGTTCCTAACTCCGTTCCTAACTCCTTTCCTAATGCTGTTCCTAACTCCTTTCCTAACTCCTTTCCTAACTCCGTTCCTAACTCCGTCCCTAACTCCGTCCCTAACTCCGTTCCTAACTCTGTTCCTAACTCTGTTCCTAACTCTGTTCCTAACTCTGTTCCTAAATCCGTTCCTAATGCTGTTCCTAACTCCGTTCCTAACGCTGTTCCTAATGCTAATCCTAACTCCTTTCCTAACTCTGTTCCTAATGCTGTTCCTAACTCCATTTCTAAATCCGTTCCTAATGCTGTTCCTAACTCCGTTCCTAACTCTGTTCCTAATGCTGTTTCTAACTCCGTTCCTAACTCCGTTCCTAATGCTATTCCTAACTCCGTTCCTAATGCTGTTCCTAATGCTGTTCCTAACGCTGTTCCTAATGCTGTTCCTAACTCCTTTCCTAACTCTGTTCCTAATGCTGTTCCTAACTCCATTTCTAAATCCGTTCCTAATGCTGTTCCTAACTCCTTTCCTAACGCTGTTCCTAATGCTGTTCCTAACTCCTTTCCTAACTCTGTTCCTAATGCTGTTCCTAACTCCATTTCTAAATCCGTTCCTAATGCTGTTCCTAACTCCGTTCCTAACTCTGTTCCTAATGCTGTTTCTAACTCCTTTCCTAACTCCTTTCCTAACTCCTTTCCTAACTCTGTTCCTAACTCTGTTCCTGACTCTGTTCCTAACTCTGTTCCTAATGCTGTTTCTAACTCCGTTCCTAACTCTGTTCCTAACTCTGTTCCTAACTCTGTTCTTAACGCTGTTCCTAACGCTGTTCCTAACGCTGTTCCTAACTCCTTTCCTAACTCCTTTCCTAACTCCTTTCCTAACTCTGTTCCTAACTCTGTTCCTAACTCCTTTCCTAACTCCTTTCCTAACTCTGTTCCTAACTCTGTTCCTAACTCTGTTCCTAACTCTGTTCCTAACTCTGTTCCTAACTCCGTTTCTAAATCCGTTCCTAATGCTGTTCCTAACTCCGTTCCTAACTCTGTTCCTAATGCTGTTTCTAACTCCGTTCCTAACTCCGTTCCTAATGCTATTCCTAACTCCGTTCCTAATGCTGTTCCTAATGCTGTTCCTAATGCTGTTCCTAACTCTGTTCCTAACGCTGTTCCTAACGCTGATCCTAACGCTGTTCCTAACTCTGTTCCTAACTCTGTTCCTTACGCTGTTCCTAAAGCTGTTCCTAACTCCTTTCCTAACTCCTTTCCTAACTCCTTTCCTAACTCCGTTCCTAACTCTGTTCCTAACTCCGTTCCTAACTCCGTTCCTAACTCTGTTCCTAACTCTGTTCCTAACTCTGTTCCTAACTCCGTTTCTAAATCCGTTCCTAATGCTGTTCCTAACTCCGTTCCTAACTCTGTTCCTAATGCTGTTTCTAACTCCGTTCCTAACTCCGTTCCTAACTCCGTTCCTAATGCTATTCCTAACTCCGTTCCTAACTCCGTTCCTAATGCTGTTCCATTACCCTGTTCCTAACTCCGTTCCTAATGCTGTTCCTAACTCCTTTCCTAACTCCTTTCCTAACTCTGTTCCTAATGCTGTTCCTAACTCCGTTCCTAACTCCGTTCCTAACTCCTTTCCTAACTCTGTTTCTAATGCTGTTCCTAACTCCGTTCCTAACTCTGTTCCTAATGCTCTTCCTAACTCTGTTCCTAACTCTGTTCCTAATGCTGTTCCTAGCTCAAATCAAATCAAATCAAATCAAATTTATTTGTCACATACACATGGTTAGCAGATGTTAATGCGAGTGTAGCGAAATGCTTGTGCTTCTAGTTCCGACAATGCAGTAATAACCAACAAGTAATCTAACTAACAATTCCAAAACTACTGTCTTGTACACAGTGTGAGGGGATAAAGAATATGTACATAAGGATATATGAATGAGTGATGGTACAGAGCAGCATAGGCAGATACAGTAGATTGTATCGAGTACAGTATATACATATGAGATGAGTATGTAAACAAAGTGGCATAGTTAAAGTGGCTAGTGATACATGTATTACATAAGGATACAGTCGATGATATAGAGTACAGTAAATACGTATGCCTATGAGATGAATAATGTAGGGTAAGTAACATTATATAAGGTAGCATTGTTTAAAGTGGCTAGTGATATATTTACATCATTTCCCATCAATTCCCATTATTAAAGTGGCTGGAGTTGAGTCAGTGTCAGTGTGTTGGCAGCAGCCACTCAATGTTAGTGGTGGCTGTTTAACAGTCTGATAGCCTTGAGATAGAAGCTGTTTTTCAGTCTCTCGGTCCCAGCTTTGATGCACCTGTACTGACCTCGCCTTCTGGATGATAGCAGGGTGAACAGGCAGTGGCTCGGGTGGTTGATGTCCTTGATGATCTTTATGGCCTTCCTGTGACATCGGGTGGTGTAGGTGTCCTGGAGGGCAGGTAGTTTGCCCCCGGTGATGCGTTGTGCAGACCTCACTACCCTCTGGAGAGCCTTACGGTTGAGGGCGGAGCAGTTGCCGTACCAGGCGGTGATACAGCCCGCCAGGATGCTCTCGATTGTGCATCTGTAGAAGTTTGTGAGTGCTTTTGGTGACAAGCCGAATTTCTTCAGCCTCCTGAGGTTGAAGAGGCGCTGCTGCGCCTTCTTCACAATGCTGTCTGTGTGAGTGGACCAATTCAGTTTGTCTGTGATGTGTATGCCGAGGAACTTAAAACTTGCTACCCTTTCCACTACTGTTCCATCGATGTGGATAGGGGGGTGTTCCCTCTGCTGTTTCCTGAAGTCCACAATCATCTCCTTAGTTTTGTTGACGTTGAGTGTGAGGTTATTTTCCTGACACCACACTCCGAGGGCCCTCACCTCCTCCCTGTAGGCCGTCTCGTCGTTGTTGGTAATCAAGCCTACCACTGTTGTGTCGTCCGCAAACTTGATGATTGAGTTGGAGGCGTGCGTGGCCACGCAGTCGTGGGTGAACAGGGAGTACAGGAGAGGGCTCAGAACGCACCCTTGTGGGGCCCCAGTGTTGAGGATCAGCGGGGAGGAGATGTTGTTGCCTACCCTCACCACCTGGGGGCGGCCCGTCAGGAAGTCCAGTACCCAGTTGCACAGGGCGGGGTCGAGACCCAGGGTCTCGAGCTTGATGACGAGCTTGGAGGGTACTATGGTGTTGAATGCCGAGCTGTAGTCAATGAACAGCATTCTCACATAGGTATTCCTCTTGTCCAGATGGGTTAGGGCAGTGTGCAGTGTGGTTGAGATTGCATCGTCTGTGGACCTATTTGGGCGGTAAGCAAATTGGAGTGGGTCTAGGGTGTCAGGTAGGGTGGAGGTGATATGGTCCTTGACTAGTCTCTCAAAGCACTTCATGATGACGGAAGTGAGTGCTACGGGGCGGTAGTCGTTTAGCTCAGTTACCTTAGCTTTCTTGGGAACAGGAACAATGGTGGCCCTCTTGAAGCATGTGGGAACAGCAGACTGGTATAGGGATTGATTGAATATGTCCGTAAACACACCGGCCAGCTGGTCTGCGCATGCTCTGAGGGCGCGGCTGGGGATGCCGTCTGGGCCTGCAGCCTTGCGAGGGTTAACACGTTTAAATGTCTTACTCACCTCGGCTGCAGTGAAGGAGAGACCGCAAGTTTTCGTTGCAGGCCGTGTCAGTGGCACTGTATTGTCCTCAAAGCGGGCAAAAAAGTTATTTAGTCTGCCTGGGAGCAGGACATCCTGGTCCGTGACTGGGCTGGATTTCTTCCTGTAGTCCGTGATTGACTGTAGACCCTGCCACATGCCTCTTGTGTCTGAGCCGTTGAATTGAGATTCTACTTTGTCTCTGTACTGACGCTTAGCTTGTTTGATAGCCTTGCGGAGGGAATAGCTGCACTGTTTGTATTCGGTCATGTTACCAGACACCTTGCCCTGATTAAAAGCAGTGGTTCACGCTTTCAGTTTCACACGAATGCTGCCATCAATCCACGGTTTCTGGTTAGGGAATGTTTTAATCGTTGCTATGGGAACGACATCTTCAACGCACGTTCTAATGAACTCGCACACCGAATCAGCGTATTCGTCAATGTTGTTGTCTGACGCAATACGAAACATGTCCCAGTCCACGTGATGGAAGCAGTCTTGGAGTGTGGAGTCAGCTTGGTCGGACCAGCGTTGGACAGACCTCAGCGTGGGAGCCTCTTGTTTTAGTTTCTGTCTGTAGGCAGGGATCAACAAAATGGAGTCGTGGTCAGCTTTTCCGAAAGGGGGGCGGGGCAGGGCCTTATATGCGTCGCGGAAGTTAGAGTAACTCTGTTCCTAACGCTGTTCCTAACGCTGTTCCTAACTCTGTTCCTAACTCCGTTCCTAACGCTGTTCCTAACGCTGTTCCTAACGCTGTTCCTAACTCTGTTCCTAACTCTTTTCCTAACTCTGTTCCTAACTTTGTTCCTAACTCTGTTCCTAACGCTGTTCCTAATGCTGTTCCTAACTCCTTTCCTAACTCCTTTCCTAACTCCTTTCCTAACTCCGTTCCTAACTCCGTCCCTAACTTCGTTCCTAACTCCGTTCCTAACTCCGTTCCTAACTCTGTTCCTAACTCTGTTCCTAACTCTGTTCCTAACTCTGTTCCTAATGCTGTTCCTAACTCTGTTCCTAACTCTTTTCCTAATGCTGTTCCTAGCTCCGTTTCTAACTCTGTTCCTAATGCTGTTCCTAACTCCGTTCCTAACGCTATTCCTAACTCCGTTCCTAACTCCGTTCCTAACGCTGTTCCATTACCCTGTTCCTAACTCCGTTCCTAACTCCGTTCCTAACTCTGTTCCTAACTTTGTTCCTAACTCTGTTCCTAACTCCGTTCCTAACTCCTTTCCTAATGCTGTTCCTAACTACTTTCCTAACTCCTTTCCTAACTCCGTTCCTAACTCCGTTCCTAACTCCGTCCCTAACTCCGTCCCTAACTCCGTTCCTAACTCTGTTCCTAACTCTGTTCCTAACTCTGTTCCAAAATCCGTTCCTAATGCTGTTCCTAACTCCGTTCCTAACGCTGTTCCTAATGCTGTTCCTAACTCCTTTCCTAACTCTGTTCCTAATGCTGTTCCTAACTCCATTTCTAAATCCGTTCCTAATGCTGTTCCTAACTCCGTTCCTAATGCTGTTCCTAATGCTGTTCCTAACGCTGTTCCTAATGCTGTTCCGAACTCCTTTCCTAACTCTGTTCCTAATGCTGTTCCTTACTCCATTTCTAAATCCGTTTCTAATGCTGTTCCTAACTCCGTTCCTAACGCTGTTCCTAATGCTGTTCCTAACTCCTTTCCTAACTCTGTTCCTAATGCTGTTCCTAACTCCATTTCTAAATCCGTTCCTAATGCTGTTCCTAACTCCGTTCCTAACTCTGTTCCTAATGCTGTTTCTAACTCCTTTCCTAACTCCTTTCCTAACTCCTTTCCTAACTCTGTTCCTAACTCTGTTCCTGACTCTGTTCCTAACTCTGTTCCTAATGCTGTTTCTAACTCCGTTCCTAACTCTGTTCCTAACTCTGTTCCTAACTCTGTTCTTAACGCTGTTCCTAACGCTGTTCCTAACGCTGTTCATAACTCCTTTCCTAACTCCTTTCCTAACTCCTTTCCTAACTCTGTTCCTAACTCTGTTCCTAACTCCTTTCCTAACTCCTTTCCTAACTCCTTTCCTAACTCCTTTCCTAACTCCGTTTCTAAATCCGTTCCTAATGCTGTTCCTAACTCCGTTCCTAACTCTGTTCCTAATGCTGTTTCTAACTCCGTTCCTAACTCCGTTCCTAATGCTATTCCCAACTCCGTTCCTAATGCTGTTCCTAATGCTGTTCCTAATGCTGTTCCTAACTCTGTTCCTAACGCTGTTCCTAACGCTGATCCTAACGCTGTTCCTAACTCTGTTCCTAACTCTGTTCCTTACGCTGTTCCTAAAGCTGTTCCTAACTCCTTTCCTAACTCCTTTCCTAACTCCGTTCCTAACTCTGTTCCTAACTCCGTTCCTAACTCCGTTCCTAACTCTGTTCCTAACTCTGTTCCTAACTCTGTTCCTAACTCCGTTTCTAAATCCGTTCCTAATGCTGTTCCTAACTCCGTTCCTAACTCTGTTCCTAATGCTGTTTCTAACTCCGTTCCTAACTCCGTTCCTAACTCCGTTCCTAATGCTATTCCTAACTCCGTTCCTAACTCCGTTCCTAATGCTGTTCCATTACCCTGTTCCTAACTCCGTTCCTAATGCTGTTCCTAACTCCTTTCCTAACTCCTTTCCTAACTCTGTTCCTAATGCTGTTCCTAACTCCATTTCTAAATCCGTTCCTAATGCTGTTCCTAACTCCGTTCCTAACTCTGTTCCTAATGCTGTTTCTAACTCCTTTCCTAACTCCTTTCCTAACTCCTTTCCTAACTCTGTTCCTAACTCTGTTCCTGACTCTGTTCCTAACTCTGTTCCTAATGCTGTTTCTAACTCCGTTCCTAACTCTGTTATTAACTCTGTTCCTAACTCTGTTCTTAACGCTGTTCCTAACGCTGTTCCTAACGCTGTTCCTAACTCCTTTCCTAACTCCTTTCCTAACTCCTTTCCTAACTCCTTTCCTAACTCTGTTCCTAACTCTGTTCCTAACTCCTTTCCTAACTCCTTTCCTAACTCCTTTCCTAACTCTGTTCCTAACTCTGTTCCTAACTCTGTTCCTAACTCTGTTCCTAACTCCGTTTCTAAATCCGTTCCTAATGCTGTTCCTAACTCCGTTCCTAACTCTGTTCCTAATGCTGTTTCTAACTCCGTTCCTAATGCTGTTCCTAATGCTGTTCCTAATGCTGTTCCTAACTCTGTTCCTAACGCTGTTCCTAACGCTGATCCTAACGCTGTTCCTAACTCTGTTCCTAACTCTGTTCCTTACGCTGTTCCTAAAGCTGTTCCTAACTCCTTTCCTAACTCCTTTCCTAACTCCGTTCCTAACTCCGTTCCTAACTCCGTTCCTAACTCCGTTCCTAACTCTGTTCCTAACTCCGTTTCTAAATCCGTTCCTAATGCTGTTCCTAACTCCGTTCCTAACTCTGTTCCTAATGCTGTTTCTAACTCCGTTCCTAACTCCGTTCCTAATGCTATTCCTAACTCCGTTCCTAATGCTGTTCCTAATGCTGTTCCTAATGCTGTTCCTAACTCTGTTCCTAACGCTGTTCCTAACGCTGATCCTAACGCTGTTCCTAACTCTGTTCCTAACTCTGTTCCTAACTCTGTTCCTTACGCTGTTCCTAAAGCTGTTCCTAACTCCTTTCCTAACTCCTTTCCTAACTCCTTTCCTAACTCCGTTCCTAACTCCTTTCCTAACTCCGTTCCTAACTCCGTTCCTAACTCCGTTCCTAACTCCGTTCCTAACTCTGTTCCTAACTCCGTTTCTAAATCCGTTCCTAATGCTGTTCCTAACTCCGTTCCTAACTCTGTTCCTAATGCTGTTTCTAACTCCTTTCCTAACTCCTTTCCTAACTCCTTTCCTAACTCTGTTCCTAACTCTGTTCCTGACTCTGTTCCTAACTCTGTTCCTAATGCTGTTTCTAACTCCGTTCCTAACTCTGTTCCTAACTCTGTTCCTAACTCTGTTCTTAACGCTGTTCCTAACGCTGTTCCTAACGCTGTTCATAACTCCTTTCCTAACTCCTTTCCTAACTCCTTTCCTAACTCTGTTCCTAACTCTGTTCCTAACTCCTTTCCTAACTCCTTTCCTAACTCCTTTCCTAACTCCTTTCCTAACTCCGTTTCTAAATCCGTTCCTAATGCTGTTCCTAACTCCGTTCCTAACTCTGTTCCTAATGCTGTTTCTAACTCCGTTCCTAACTCCGTTCCTAATGCTATTCCTAACTCCGTTCCTAATGCTGTTCCTAATGCTGTTCCTAATGCTGTTCCTAACTCTGTTCCTAACGCTGTTCCTAACGCTGATCCTAACGCTGTTCCTAACTCTGTTCCTAACTCTGTTCCTTACGCTGTTCCTAAAGCTGTTCCTAACTCCTTTCCTAACTCCTTTCCTAACTCCTTTCCTAACTCCGTTCCTAACTCTGTTCCTAACTCCGTTCCTAACTCCGTTCCTAACTCTGTTCCTAACTCTGTTCCTAACTCTGTTCCTAACTCCGTTTCTAAATCCGTTCCTAATGCTGTTCCTAACTCCGTTCCTAACTCTGTTCCTAATGCTGTTTCTAACTCCGTTCCTAACTCCGTTCCTAACTCCGTTCCTAATGCTATTCCTAACTCCGTTCCTAACTCCGTTCCTAATGCTGTTCCATTACCCTGTTCCTAACTCTGTTCCTAATGCTGTTTCTAACTCCTTTCCTAACTCCTTTCCTAACTCCTTTCCTAACTCTGTTCCTAACTCTGTTCCTGACTCTGTTCCTAACTCTGTTCCTAATGCTGTTTCTAACTCCGTTCCTAACTCTGTTATTAACTCTGTTCCTAACTCTGTTCTTAACGCTGTTCCTAACGCTGTTCCTAACGCTGTTCCTAACTCCTTTCCTAACTCCTTTCCTAACTCCTTTCCTAACTCCTTTCCTAACTCCTTTCCTAACTCCTTTCCTAACTCTGTTCCTAACTCTGTTCCTAACTCCTTTCCTAACTCCTTTCCTAACTCCTTTCCTAACTCTGTTCCTAACTCTGTTCCTAACTCTGTTCCTAACTCTGTTCCTAACTCCGTTTCTAAATCCGTTCCTAATGCTGTTCCTAACTCCGTTCCTAACTCTGTTCCTAATGCTGTTTCTAACTCCGTTCCTAACTCCGTTTCTAATGCTATTCCTAACTCCGTTCCTAATGCTGTTCCTAATGCTGTTCCTAATGCTGTTCCTAACTCTGTTCCTAACGCTGTTCCTAACGCTGATCCTAACGCTGTTCCTAACTCTGTTCCTAACTCTGTTCCTTACGCTGTTCCTAAAGCTGTTCCTAACTCCTTTCCTAACTCCTTTCCTAACTCCTTTCCTAACTCCGTTCCTAACTCCGTTCCTAACTCCGTTCCTAACTCCGTTCCTAACTCTGTTCCTAACTCCGTTTCTAAATCCGTTCCTAATGCTGTTCCTAACTCCGTTCCTAACTCTGTTCCTAATGCTGTTTCTAACTCCGTTCCTAACTCCGTTCCTAATGCTATTCCTAACTCCGTTCCTAATGCTGTTCCTAATGCTGTTCCTAATGCTGTTCCTAACTCTGTTCCTAACGCTGTTCCTAACGCTGATCCTAACGCTGTTCCTAACTCTGTTCCTAACTCTGTTCCTAACTCTGTCCTTACGCTGTTCCTAAAGCTGTTCCTAACTCCTTTCCTAACTCCTTTCCTAACTCCTTTCCTAACTCCGTTCCTAACTCCTTTCCTAACTCCGTTCCTAACTCCGTTCCTAACTCCGTTCCTAACTCCGTTCCTAACTCCGTTCCTAACTCTGTTCCTAACTCCGTTTCTAAATCCGTTCCTAATGCTGTTCCTAACTCCGTTCCTAACTCTGTTCCTAATGCTGTTTCTAACTCCGTTCCTAACTCCGTTCCTAATGCTATTCCTAACTCCGTTCCTAATGCTGTTCCTAATGCTGTTCCTAATGCTGTTCCTAACTCTGTTCCTAACGCTGTTCCTAACGCTGATCCTAACGCTGTTCCTAACTCTGTTCCTAACTCTGTTCCTAACTCTGTTCCTTACGCTGTTCCTAAAGCTGTTCCTAACTCCTTTCCTAACTCCTTTCCTAACTCCTTTCCTAACTCCGTTCCTAACTCCTTTCCTAACTCCGTTCCTAACTCCGTTCCTAACTCCGTTCCTAACTCCGTTCCTAACTCTGTTCCTAACTCTGTTCCTAACTCCGTTTCTAAATCCGTTCCTAATGCTGTTCCTAACTCCGTTCCTAACTCTGTTCCTAATGCTGTTTCTAACTCCGTTCCTAACTCCGTTCCTAACTCCGTTCCTAATGCTATTCCTAACTCCGTTCCTAACTCCGTTCCTAATGCTGTTCCATTACCCTGTTCCTAACTCCGTTCCTAACGCTGTTCCTAACTCCTTTCCTAACTCCTTTCCTAACTCTGTTCCTAATGCTGTTCCTAACTCCGTTCCTAACTCCGTTCCTAACTCCTTCCTAACTCTGTTTCTAATGCTGTTCCAAACTCCGTTCCTAACTCTGTTCCTAATGCTGTTCCTAACTCTGTTCCTAACTCTGTTCCTAATGCTGTTCCTAGCTCCGTTCCTAACTCTGTTTCTAATGCTGTTCCTAACTCCGTTCCTAACTCTGTTCCTAATGCTGTTCCTAGCTCCGTTCCTAACTCTGTTCCTAACGCTGTTCCTAACTCTGTTCCTAACTCTGTTCCTAACTCTGTTCCTAACTTTGTTCCTAACTCTGTTCCTAACGCTGTTCCTAATGCTGTTCCTAACTCCTTTCCTAACTCCTTTCCTAACTCCTTTCCTAACTCCGTTCCTAACTCCGTCCCTAACTCCGTTCCTAACTCCGTTCCTAACTCTGTTCCTAACTCTGTTCCTAACTCTGTTCCTAACTCTGTTCCTAATGCTGTTCCTAACGCTATTCCTAACTCCGTTCCTAACTCCGTTCCTAACGCTGTTCCATTACCCTGTTCCTAACTCCGTTCCTAACTCCGTTCCTAACTCTGTTCCTAACTTTGTTCCTAACTCTGTTCCTAACTCCGTTCCTAACTCCTTTCCTAATGCTGTTCCTAACTCCTTTCCTAACTCCTTTCCTAACTCCTTTCCTAACTCCGTTCCTAACTCCGTCCCTAACTCCGTCCCTAACTCCGTTCCTAACTCTGTTCCTAACTCTGTTCCTAACTCTGTTCCTAACTCTGTTCCTAACTCCGTTCCTAATGCTGTTCCTAACTCCGTTCCTAACGCTGTTCCTAATGCTAATCCTAACTCCTTTCCTAACTCTGTTCCTAATGGTGTTCCTAACTCCATTTCTAAATCCGTTCCTAATGCTGTTCCTAACTCCGTTCCTAACTCTGTTCCTAATGCTGTTTCTAACTCCGTTCCTAACTCCGTTCCTAATGCTATTCCTAACTCCGTTCCTAATGCTGTTCCTAATGCTGTTCCTAACGCTGTTCCTAATGCTGTTCCTAACTCCTTTCCTAACTCTGTTCCTAATGCTGTTCCTAACTCCATTTCTAAATCCGTTCCTAATGGTGTTCCTAACTCCTTTCCTAACGCTGTTCCTAATGCTGTTCCTAACTCCTTTCCTAACTCTGTTCCTAATGCTGTTCCTAACTCCATTTCTAAATCCGTTCCTAATGCTGTTCCTAACTCCGTTCCTAACTCTGTTCCTAATGCTGTTTCTAACTCCTTTCCTAACTCCTTTCCTAACTCCTTTCCTAACTCTGTTCCTAACTCTGTTCCTGACTCTGTTCCTAACTCTGTTCCTAATGCTGTTTCTAACTCCGTTCCTAACTCTGTTCCTAACTCTGTTCCTAACTCTGTTCTTAACGCTGTTCCTAACGCTGTTCCTAACGCTGTTCCTAACTCCTTTCCTAACTCCTTTCCTAACTCCTTTCCTAACTCCTTTCCTAACTCTGTTCCTAACTCTGTTCCTAACTCCTTTCCTAACTCCGTTCCTAATGCTGTTCCTAATGCTGTTCCTAATGCTGTTCCTAACTCTGTTCCTAACGCTGTTCCTAACGCTGATCCTAACGCTGTTCCTAACTCTGTTCCTAACTCTGTTCCTAACTCTGTTCCTTACGCTGTTCCTAAAGCTGTTCCTAACTCCTTTCCTAACTCCTTTCCTAACTCCTTTCCTAACTCCGTTCCTAACTCCTTTCCTAACTCCGTTCCTAACTCCGTTCCTAACTCCGTTCCTAACTCCGTTCCTAACTCTGTTCCTAACTCTGTTCCTAACTCCGTTTCTAAATCCGTTCCTAATGCTGTTCCTAACTCCGTTCCTAACTCTGTTCCTAATGCTGTTTCTAACTCCGTTCCTAACTCCGTTCCTAACTCCGTTCCTAATGCTATTCCTAACTCCGTTCCTAACTCCGTTCCTAATGCTGTTCCATTACCCTGTTCCTAACTCCGTTCCTAACGCTGTTCCTAACTCCTTTCCTAACTCCTTTCATAAATCTGTTCCTAATGCTGTTCCTAACTCCGTTCCTAACTCCGTTCCTAACTCCTTCCTAACTCTGTTTCTAATGCTGTTCCAAACTCCGTTCCTAACTCTGTTCCTAATGCTGTTCCTAACTCTGTTCCTAACTCTGTTCCTAATGCTGTTCCTAGCTCCGTTCCTAACTCTGTTTCTAATGCTGTTCCTAACTCCGTTCCTAACTCTGTTCCTAATGCTGTTCCTAGCTCCGTTCCTAACTCTGTTCCTAACGCTGTTCCAAACTCTGTTCCTAACTCTGTTCCTAACTCTGTTCCTAACTTTGTTCCTAACTCTGTTCCTAACGCTGTTCCTAATGCTGTTCCTAACTCCTTTCCTAACTCCTTTCCTAACTCCTTTCCTAACTCCGTTCCTAACTCCGTCCCTAACTCCGTTCCTAACTCCGTTCCTAACTCTGTTCCTAACTCTGTTCCTAACTCTGTTCCTAACTCTGTTCCTAATGCTGTTCCTAACGCTATTCCTAACTCCGTTCCTAACTCTGTTCCTAACTTTGTTCCTAACTCTGTTCCTAACTCCGTTCCTAACTCCTTTCCTAATGCTGTTCCTAACTCCTTTCCTAACTCCTTTCCTAACTCCTTTCCTAACTCCGTTCCTAACTCCGTCCCTAACTCCGTCCCTAACTCCGTTCCTAACTCTGTTTCTAACTCTGTTCCTAACTCTGTTCCTAACTCTGTTCCTAACTCCGTTCCTAATGCTGTTCCTAACTCCGTTCCTAACGCTGTTCCTAATGCTAATCCTAACTCCTTTCCTAACTCTGTTCCTAATGCTGTTCCTAACTCCATTTCTAAATCCGTTCCTAATGCTGTTCCTAACTCCGTTCCTAACTCTGTTCCTAATGCTGTTTCTAACTCCGTTCCTAACTCCGTTCCTAATGCTATTGCTAACTCCGTTCCTAATGCTGTTCCTAATGCTGTTCCTAACGCTGTTCCTAATGCTGTTCCTAACTCCTTTCCTAACTCTGTTCCTAATGCTGTTCCTAACTCCATTTCTAAATCCGTTCCTAATGGTGTTCCTAACTCCTTTCCTAACGCTGTTCCTAATGCTGTTCCTAACTCCTTTCCTAACTCTGTTCCTAATGCTGTTCCTAACTCCATTTCTAAATCCGTTCCTAATGCTGTTCCTAACTCCGTTCCTAACTCTGTTCCTAATGCTGTTTCTAACTCCTTTCCTAACTCCTTTCCTAACTCCTTTCCTAACTCTGTTCCTAACTCTGTTCCTGACTCTGTTCCTAACTCTGTTCCTAATGCTGTTTCTAACTCCGTTCCTAACTCTGTTCCTAACTCTGTTCCTAACTCTGTTCTTAACGCTGTTCCTAACGCTGTTCCTAACGCTGTTCCTAACTCCTTTCCTAACTCCTTTCCTAACTCCTTTCCTAACTCCTTTCCTAACTCTGTTCCTAACTCTGTTCCTAACTCCTTTCCTAACTCCTTTCCTAACTCCTTTCCTAACTCTGTTCCTAACTCTGTTCCTAACTCTGTTCCTAACTCTGTTCCTAACTCCGTTTCTAAATCCGTTCCTAATGCTGTTCCTAACTCCTTTCCTAACTCTGTTCCTAATGCTGTTCCTAACTCCATTTCTAAATCCGTTCCTAATGCTGTTCCTAACTCCGTTCCTAACTCTGTTCCTAATGCTGTTTCTAACTCCTTTCCTAACTCCTTTCCTAACTCCTTTCCTAACTCTGTTCCTAACTCTGTTCCTGACTCTGTTCCTAACTCTGTTCCTAATGCTGTTTCTAACTCCGTTCCTAACTCTGTTCCTAACTCTGTTCCTAACTCTGTTCTTAACGCTGTTCCTAACGCTGTTCCTAACGCTGTTCCTAACTCCTTTCCTAACTCCTTTCCTAACTCCTTTCCTAACTCTGTTCCTAACTCTGTTCCTAACTCCTTTCCTAACTCCTTTCCTAACTCTGTTCCTAACTCTGTTCCTAACTCTGTTCCTAACTCTGTTCCTAACTCTGTTCCTAACTCCGTTTCTAAATCCGTTCCTAATGCTGTTCCTAACTCCGTTCCTAACTCTGTTCCTAATGCTGTTTCTAACTCCGTTCCTAACTCCGTTCCTAATGCTATTCCTAACTCCGTTCCTAATGCTGTTCCTAATGCTGTTCCTAATGCTGTTCCTAACTCTGTTCCTAACGCTGTTCCTAACGCTGATCCTAACGCTGTTCCTAACTCTGTTCCTAACTCTGTTCCTTACGCTGTTCCTAAAGCTGTTCCTAACTCCTTTCCTAACTCCTTTCCTAACTCCTTTCCTAACTCCGTTCCTAACTCTGTTCCTAACTCCGTTCCTAACTCCGTTCCTAACTCTGTTCCTAACTCTGTTCCTAACTCTGTTCCTAACTCCGTTTCTAAATCCGTTCCTAATGCTGTTCCTAACTCCGTTCCTAACTCTGTTCCTAATGCTGTTTCTAACTCCGTTCCTAACTCCGTTCCTAACTCCGTTCCTAATGCTATTCCTAACTCCGTTCCTAACTCCGTTCCTAATGCTGTTCCATTACCCTGTTCCTAACTCCGTTCCTAATGCTGTTCCTAACTCCTTTCCTAACTCCTTTCCTAACTCTGTTCCTAATGCTGTTCCTAACTCCGTTCCTAACTCCGTTCCTAACTCCTTTCCTAACTCTGTTTCTAATGCTGTTCCTAACTCCGTTCCTAACTCTGTTCCTAATGCTCTTCCTAACTCTGTTCCTAACTCTGTTCCTAATGCTGTTCCTAGCTCAAATCAAATCAAATCAAATCAAATTTATTTGTCACATACACATGGTTAGCAGATGTTAATGCGAGTGTAGCGAAATGCTTGTGCTTCTAGTTCCGACAATGCAGTAATAACCAACAAGTAATCTAACTAACAATTCCAAAACTACTGTCTTGTACACAGTGTGAGGGGATAAAGAATATGTACATAAGGATATATGAATGAGTGATGGTACAGAGCAGCATAGGCAGATACAGTAGATTGTATCGAGTACAGTATATACATATGAGATGAGTATGTAAACAAAGTGGCATAGTTAAAGTGGCTAGTGATACATGTATTACATAAGGATACAGTCGATGATATAGAGTACAGTAAATACGTATGCCTATGAGATGAATAATGTAGGGTAAGTAACATTATATAAGGTAGCATTGTTTAAAGTGGCTAGTGATATATTTACATCATTTCCCATCAATTCCCATTATTAAAGTGGCTGGAGTTGAGTCAGTGTCAGTGTGTTGGCAGCAGCCACTCAATGTTAGTGGTGGCTGTTTAACAGTCTGATAGCCTTGAGATAGAAGCTGTTTTTCAGTCTCTCGGTCCCAGCTTTGATGCACCTGTACTGACCTCGCCTTCTGGATGATAGCAGGGTGAACAGGCAGTGGCTCGGGTGGTTGATGTCCTTGATGATCTTTATGGCCTTCCTGTGACATCGGGTGGTGTAGGTGTCCTGGAGGGCAGGTAGTTTGCCCCCGGTGATGCGTTGTGCAGACCTCACTACCCTCTGGAGAGCCTTACGGTTGAGGGCGGAGCAGTTGCCGTACCAGGCGGTGATACAGCCCGCCAGGATGCTCTCGATTGTGCATCTGTAGAAGTTTGTGAGTGCTTTTGGTGACAAGCCGAATTTCTTCAGCCTCCTGAGGTTGAAGAGGCGCTGCTGCGCCTTCTTCACAATGCTGTCTGTGTGAGTGGACCAATTCAGTTTGTCTGTGATGTGTATGCCGAGGAACTTAAAACTTGCTACCCTTTCCACTACTGTTCCATCGATGTGGATAGGGGGGTGTTCCCTCTGCTGTTTCCTGAAGTCCACAATCATCTCCTTAGTTTTGTTGACGTTGAGTGTGAGGTTATTTTCCTGACACCACACTCCGAGGGCCCTCACCTCCTCCCTGTAGGCCGTCTCGTCGTTGTTGGTAATCAAGCCTACCACTGTTGTGTCGTCCGCAAACTTGATGATTGAGTTGGAGGCGTGCGTGGCCACGCAGTCGTGGGTGAACAGGGAGTACAGGAGAGGGCTCAGAACGCACCCTTGTGGGGCCCCAGTGTTGAGGATCAGCGGGGAGGAGATGTTGTTGCCTACCCTCACCACCTGGGGGCGGCCCGTCAGGAAGTCCAGTACCCAGTTGCACAGGGCGGGGTCGAGACCCAGGGTCTCGAGCTTGATGACGAGCTTGGAGGGTACTATGGTGTTGAATGCCGAGCTGTAGTCAATGAACAGCATTCTCACATAGGTATTCCTCTTGTCCAGATGGGTTAGGGCAGTGTGCAGTGTGGTTGAGATTGCATCGTCTGTGGACCTATTTGGGCGGTAAGCAAATTGGAGTGGGTCTAGGGTGTCAGGTAGGGTGGAGGTGATATGGTCCTTGACTAGTCTCTCAAAGCACTTCATGATGACGGAAGTGAGTGCTACGGGGCGGTAGTCGTTTAGCTCAGTTACCTTAGCTTTCTTGGGAACAGGAACAATGGTGGCCCTCTTGAAGCATGTGGGAACAGCAGACTGGTATAGGGATTGATTGAATATGTCCGTAAACACACCGGCCAGCTGGTCTGCGCATGCTCTGAGGGCGCGGCTGGGGATGCCGTCTGGGCCTGCAGCCTTGCGAGGGTTAACACGTTTAAATGTCTTACTCACCTCGGCTGCAGTGAAGGAGAGACCGCAAGTTTTCGTTGCAGGCCGTGTCAGTGGCACTGTATTGTCCTCAAAGCGGGCAAAAAAGTTATTTAGTCTGCCTGGGAGCAGGACATCCTGGTCCGTGACTGGGCTGGATTTCTTCCTGTAGTCCGTGATTGACTGTAGACCCTGCCACATGCCTCTTGTGTCTGAGCCGTTGAATTGAGATTCTACTTTGTCTCTGTACTGACGCTTAGCTTGTTTGATAGCCTTGCGGAGGGAATAGCTGCACTGTTTGTATTCGGTCATGTTACCAGACACCTTGCCCTGATTAAAAGCAGTGGTTCGCGCTTTCAGTTTCACACGAATGCTGCCATCAATCCACGGTTTCTGGTTAGGGAATGTTTTAATCGTTGCTATGGGAACGACATCTTCAACGCACGTTCTAATGAACTCGCACACCGAATCAGCGTATTCGTCAATGTTGTTGTCTGACGCAATACGAAACATGTCCCAGTCCACGTGATGGAAGCAGTCTTGGAGTGTGGAGTCAGCTTGGTCGGACCAGCGTTGGACAGACCTCAGCGTGGGAGCCTCTTGTTTTAGTTTCTGTCTGTAGGCAGGGATCAACAAAATGGAGTCGTGGTCAGCTTTTCCGAAAGGGGGGCGGGGCAGGGCCTTATATGCGTCGCGGAAGTTAGAGTAACTCTGTTCCTAACGCTGTTCCTAACTCCGTTCCTAACGCTGTTCCTAACGCTGTTCCTAACGCTGTTCCTAACTCTGTTCCTAACTCTTTTCCTAACTCTGTTCCTAACTTTGTTCCTAACTCTGTTCCTAACGCTGTTCCTAATGCTGTTCCTAACTCCTTTCCTAACTCCTTTCCTAACTCCTTTCCTAACTCCGTTCCTAACTCCGTCCCTAACTCCGTTCCTAACTCCGTTCCTAACTCCGTTCCTAACTCTGTTCCTAACTCTGTTCCTAACTCTGTTCCTAACTCTGTTCCTAATGCTGTTCCTAACTCTGTTCCTAACTCTTTTCCTAATGCTGTTCCTAGCTCCGTTTCTAACTCTGTTCCTAATGCTGTTCCTAACTCCGTTCCTAACGCTATTCCTAACTCCGTTCCTAACTCCGTTCCTAACGCTGTTCCATTACCCTGTTCCTAACTCCGTTCCTAACTCCGTTCCTAACTCTGTTCCTAACTTTGTTCCTAACTCTGTTCCTAACTCCGTTCCTAACTCCTTTCCTAATGCTGTTCCTAACTCCTTTCCTAACTCCTTTCCTAACTCCGTTCCTAACTCCGTCCCTAACTCCGTCCCTAACTCCGTTCCTAACTCTGTTCCTAACTCTGTTCCTAACTCTGTTCCTAACTCTGTTCCTAACTCTGTTCCTAAATCCGTTCCTAATGCTGTTCCTAACTCCGTTCCTAACGCTGTTCCTAATGCTGTTCCTAACTCTGTTCCTAACTCTTTTCCTAATGCTGTTCCTAGCTCCGTTTCTAACTCTGTTCCTAATGCTGTTCCTAACTCCGTTCCTAACGCTATTCCTAACTCCGTTCCTAACTCCGTTCCTAACGCTGTTCCATTACCCTGTTCCTAACTCCGTTCCTAACTCCGTTCCTAACTCTGTTCCTAACTTTGTTCCTAACTCTGTTCCTAACTCCGTTCCTAACTCCTTTCCTAATGCTGTTCCTAACTCCTTTCCTAACTCCTTTCCTAACTCCGTTCCTAACTCCGTCCCTAACTCCGTCCCTAACTCCGTTCCTAACTCTGTTCCTAACTCTGTTCCTAACTCTGTTCCTAACTCTGTTCCTAAATCCGTTCCTAATGCTGTTCCTAACTCCGTTCCTAACGCTGTTCCTAATGCTGTTCCTAACTCCTTTCCTAAATCTGTTCCTAATGCTGTTCCTAACTCCGTTCCTAACTCCGTTCCTAACTCCTTCCTAACTCTGTTTCTAATGCTGTTCCAAACTCCGTTCCTAACTCTGTTCCTAATGCTGTTCCTAACTCTGTTCCTAACTCTGTTCCTAATGCTGTTCCTAGCTCCGTTCCTAACTCTGTTTCTAATGCTGTTCCTAACTCCGTTCCTAACTCTGTTCCTAATGCTGTTCCTAGCTCCGTTCCTAACTCTGTTCCTAACGCTGTTCCAAACTCTGTTCCTAACTCTGTTCCTAACTCTGTTCCTAACTTTGTTCCTAACTCTGTTCCTAACGCTGTTCCTAATGCTGTTCCTAACTCCTTTCCTAACTCCTTTCCTAACTCCTTTCCTAACTCCGTTCCTAACTCCGTCCCTAACTCCGTTCCTAACTCCGTTCCTAACTCTGTTCCTAACTCTGTTCCTAACTCTGTTCCTAACTCTGTTCCTAATGCTGTTCCTAACGCTATTCCTAACTCCGTTCCTAACTCCGTTCCTAACGCTGTTCCATTACCCTGTTCCTAACTCCGTTCCTAACTCCGTTCCTAACTCTGTTCCTAACTTTGTTCCTAACTCTGTTCCTAACTCCGTTCCTAACTCCTTTCCTAATGCTGTTCCTAACTCCTTTCCTAACTCCTTTCCTAACTCCTTTCCTAACTCCGTTCCTAACTCCGTCCCTAACTCCGTCCCTAACTCCGTTCCTAACTCTGTTCCTAACTCTGTTCCTAACTCTGTTCCTAACTCTGTTCCTAACTCCGTTCCTAATGCTGTTCCTAACTCCGTTCCTAACGCTGTTCCTAATGCTAATCCTAACTCCTTTCCTAACTCTGTTCCTAATGCTGTTCCTAACTCCATTTCTAAATCCGTTCCTAATGCTGTTCCTAACTCCGTTCCTAACTCTGTTCCTAATGCTGTTTCTAACTCCGTTCCTAACTCCGTTCCTAATGCTATTCCTAACTCCGTTCCTAATGCTGTTCCTAATGCTGTTCCTAACGCTGTTCCTAATGCTGTTCCTAACTCCTTTCCTAACTCTGTTCCTAATGCTGTTCCTAACTCCATTTCTAAATCCGTTCCTAATGGTGTTCCTAACTCCTTTCCTAACGCTGTTCCTAATGCTGTTCCTAACTCCTTTCCTAACTCTGTTCCTAATGCTGTTCCTAACTCCATTTCTAAATCCGTTCCTAATGCTGTTCCTAACTCCGTTCCTAACTCTGTTCCTAATGCTGTTTCTAACTCCTTTCCTAACTCCTTTCCTAACTCCTTTCCTAACTCTGTTCCTAACTCTGTTCCTGACTCTGTTCCTAACTCTGTTCCTAATGCTGTTTCTAACTCCGTTCCTAACTCTGTTCCTAACTCTGTTCCTAACTCTGTTCTTAACGCTGTTCCTAACGCTGTTCCTAACGCTGTTCCTAACTCCTTTCCTAACTCCTTTCCTAACTCCTTTCCTAACTCCTTTCCTAACTCTGTTCCTAACTCCGTTTCTAAATCCGTTCCTAATGCTGTTCCTAACTCCGTTCCTAACTCTGTTCCTAACTCCGTTTCTAAATCCGTTCCTAATGCTGTTCCTAACTCCGTTCCTAACTCTGTTCCTAATGCTGTTTCTAACTCCGTTCCTAACTCCGTTCCTAATGCTATTCCTAACTCCGTTCCTAATGCTGTTCCTAATGCTGTTCCTAATGCTGTTCCTAACTCTGTTCCTAACGCTGTTCCTAACGCTGATCCTAACGCTGTTCCTAACTCTGTTCCTAACTCTGTTCCTTACGCTGTTCCTAAAGCTGTTCCTAACTCCTTTCCTAACTCCTTTCCTAACTCCTTTCCTAACTCCGTTCCTAACTCTGTTCCTAACTCCGTTCCTAACTCCGTTCCTAACTCTGTTCCTAACTCTGTTCCTAACTCTGTTCCTAACTCCGTTTCTAAATCCGTTCCTAATGCTGTTCCTAACTCCGTTCCTAACTCTGTTCCTAACGCTGTTTCTAACTCCGTTCCTAACTCCGTTCCTAACTCCGTTCCTAATGCTATTCCTAACTCCGTTCCTAACTCCGTTCCTAATGCTGTTCCATTACCCTGTTCCTAACTCCGTTCCTAATGCTGTTCCTAACTCCTTTCCTAACTCCTTTCCTAACTCTGTTCCTAATGCTGTTCCTAACTCCGTTCCTAACTCCGTTCCTAACTCCTTTCCTAACTCTGTTTCTAATGCTGTTCCTAACTCCGTTCCTAACTCTGTTCCTAATGCTCTTCCTAACTCTGTTCCTAACTCTGTTCCTAATGCTGTTCCTAGCTCAAATCAAATCAAATCAAATCAAATTTATTTGTCACATACACATGGTTAGCAGATGTTAATGCGAGTGTAGCGAAATGCTTGTGCTTCTAGTTCCGACAATGCAGTAATAACCAACAAGTAATCTAACTAACAATTCCAAAACTACTGTCTTGTACACAGTGTGAGGGGATAAAGAATATGTACATAAGGATATATGAATGAGTGATGGTACAGAGCAGCATAGGCAGATACAGTAGATTGTATCGAGTACAGTATATACATATGAGATGAGTATGTAAACAAAGTGGCATAGTTAAAGTGGCTAGTGATACATGTATTACATAAGGATACAGTCGATGATATAGAGTACAGTAAATACGTATGCCTATGAGATGAATAATGTAGGGTAAGTAACATTATATAAGGTAGCATTGTTTAAAGTGGCTAGTGATATATTTACATCATTTCCCATCAATTCCCATTATTAAAGTGGCTGGAGTTGAGTCAGTGTCAGTGTGTTGGCAGCAGCCACTCAATGTTAGTGGTGGCTGTTTAACAGTCTGATAGCCTTGAGATAGAAGCTGTTTTTCAGTCTCTCGGTCCCAGCTTTGATGCACCTGTACTGACCTCGCCTTCTGGATGATAGCAGGGTGAACAGGCAGTGGCTCGGGTGGTTGATGTCCTTGATGATCTTTATGGCCTTCCTGTGACATCGGGTGGTGTAGGTGTCCTGGAGGGCAGGTAGTTTGCCCCCGGTGATGCGTTGTGCAGACCTCACTACCCTCTGGAGAGCCTTACGGTTGAGGGCGGAGCAGTTGCCGTACCAGGCGGTGATACAGCCCGCCAGGATGCTCTCGATTGTGCATCTGTAGAAGTTTGTGAGTGCTTTTGGTGACAAGCCGAATTTCTTCAGCCTCCTGAGGTTGAAGAGGCGCTGCTGCGCCTTCTTCACAATGCTGTCTGTGTGAGTGGACCAATTCAGTTTGTCTGTGATGTGTATGCCGAGGAACTTAAAACTTGCTACCCTTTCCACTACTGTTCCATCGATGTGGATAGGGGGGTGTTCCCTCTGCTGTTTCCTGAAGTCCACAATCATCTCCTTAGTTTTGTTGACGTTGAGTGTGAGGTTATTTTCCTGACACCACACTCCGAGGGCCCTCACCTCCTCCCTGTAGGCCGTCTCGTCGTTGTTGGTAATCAAGCCTACCACTGTTGTGTCGTCCGCAAACTTGATGATTGAGTTGGAGGCGTGCGTGGCCACGCAGTCGTGGGTGAACAGGGAGTACAGGAGAGGGCTCAGAACGCACCCTTGTGGGGCCCCAGTGTTGAGGATCAGCGGGGAGGAGATGTTGTTGCCTACCCTCACCACCTGGGGGCGGCCCGTCAGGAAGTCCAGTACCCAGTTGCACAGGGCGGGGTCGAGACCCAGGGTCTCGAGCTTGATGACGAGCTTGGAGGGTACTATGGTGTTGAATGCCGAGCTGTAGTCAATGAACAGCATTCTCACATAGGTATTCCTCTTGTCCAGATGGGTTAGGGCAGTGTGCAGTGTGGTTGAGATTGCATCGTCTGTGGACCTATTTGGGCGGTAAGCAAATTGGAGTGGGTCTAGGGTGTCAGGTAGGGTGGAGGTGATATGGTCCTTGACTAGTCTCTCAAAGCACTTCATGATGACGGAAGTGAGTGCTACGGGGCGGTAGTCGTTTAGCTCAGTTACCTTAGCTTTCTTGGGAACAGGAACAATGGTGGCCCTCTTGAAGCATGTGGGAACAGCAGACTGGTATAGGGATTGATTGAATATGTCCGTAAACACACCGGCCAGCTGGTCTGCGCATGCTCTGAGGGCGCGGCTGGGGATGCCGTCTGGGCCTGCAGCCTTGCGAGGGTTAACACGTTTAAATGTCTTACTCACCTCGGCTGCAGTGAAGGAGAGACCGCAAGTTTTCGTTGCAGGCCGTGTCAGTGGCACTGTATTGTCCTCAAAGCGGGCAAAAAAGTTATTTAGTCTGCCTGGGAGCAGGACATCCTGGTCCGTGACTGGGCTGGATTTCTTCCTGTAGTCCGTGATTGACTGTAGACCCTGCCACATGCCTCTTGTGTCTGAGCCGTTGAATTGAGATTCTACTTTGTCTCTGTACTGACGCTTAGCTTGTTTGATAGCCTTGCGGAGGGAATAGCTGCACTGTTTGTATTCGGTCATGTTACCAGACAACTTGCCCTGATTAAAAGCAGTGGTTCGCGCTTTCAGTTTCACACGAATGCTGCCATCAATCCACGGTTTCTGGTTAGGGAATGTTTTAATCGTTGCTATGGGAACGACATCTTCAACGCACGTTCTAATGAACTCGCACACCGAATCAGCGTATTCGTCAATGTTGTTGTCTGACGCAATACGAAACATGTCCCAGTCCACGTGATGGAAGCAGTCTTGGAGTGTGGAGTCAGCTTGGTCGGACCAGCGTTGGACAGACCTCAGCGTGGGAGCCTCTTGTTTTAGTTTCTGTCTGTAGGCAGGGATCAACAAAATGGAGTCGTGGTCAGCTTTTCCGAAAGGGGGGCGGGGCAGGGCCTTATATGCGTCGCGGAAGTTAGAGTAACTCTGTTCCTAACGCTGTTCCTAACTCCGTTCCTAACGCTGTTCCTAACGCTGTTCCTAACGCTGTTCCTAACTCTGTTCCTAACTCTTTTCCTAACTCTGTTCCTAACTTTGTTCCTAACTCTGTTCCTAACGCTGTTCCTAATGCTGTTCCTAACTCCTTTCCTAACTCCTTTCCTAACTCCTTTCCTAACTCCGTTCCTAACTCCGTCCCTAACTCCGTTCCTAACTCCGTTCCTAACTCCGTTCCTAACTCTGTTCCTAACTCTGTTCCTAACTCTGTTCCTAACTCTGTTCCTAATGCTGTTCCTAACTCTGTTCCTAACTCTTTTCCTAATGCTGTTCCTAGCTCCGTTTCTAACTCTGTTCCTAATGCTGTTCCTAACTCCGTTCCTAACGCTATTCCTAACTCCGTTCCTAACTCCGTTCCTAACGCTGTTCCATTACCCTGTTCCTAACTCCGTTCCTAACTCCGTTCCTAACTCTGTTCCTAACTTTGTTCCTAACTCTGTTCCTAACTCCGTTCCTAACTCCTTTCCTAATGCTGTTCCTAACTCCTTTCCTAACTCCTTTCCTAACTCCGTTCCTAACTCCGTCCCTAACTCCGTCCCTAACTCCGTTCCTAACTCTGTTCCTAACTCTGTTCCTAACTCTGTTCCTAACTCTGTTCCTAACTCTGTTCCTAAATCCGTTCCTAATGCTGTTCCTAACTCCGTTCCTAACGCTGTTCCTAATGCTGTTCCTAACTCCTTTCCTAACTCTGTTCCTAATGCTGTTCCTAACTCCATTTCTAAATCCGTTCCTAATGCTGTTCCTAACTCCGTTCCTAATGCTGTTCCTAATGCTGTTCCTAACGCTGTTCCTAATGCTGTTCCGAACTCCTTTCCTAACTCTGTTCCTAATGCTGTTCCTAACTCCATTTCTAAATCCGTTCCTAATACTGTTCCTAACTCCGTTCCTAACGCTGTTCCTAATGCTGTTCCTAACTCCTTTCCTAACTCTGTTCCTAATGCTGTTCCTAACTCCATTTCTAAATCCGTTCCTAATGCTGTTCCTAACTCCGTTCCTAACTCTGTTCCTAATGCTGTTTCTAACTCCTTTCCTAACTCCTTTCCTAACTCCTTTCCTAACTCTGTTCCTAACTCTGTTCCTGACTCTGTTCCTAACTCTGTTCCTAATGCTGTTTCTAACTCCGTTCCTAACTCTGTTCCTAACTCTGTTCCTAACTCTGTTCTTAACGCTGTTCCTAACGCTGTTCCTAACGCTGTTCATAACTCCTTTCCTAACTCCTTTCCTAACTCCTTTCCTAACTCTGTTCCTAACTCTGTTCCTAACTCCTTTCCTAACTCCTTTCCTAACTCCTTTCCTAACTCCTTTCCTAACTCTGTTCCTAACTCTGTTCCTAACTCTGTTCCTAACTCTGTTCCTAACGCCGTTTCTAAATCCGTTCCTAATGCTGTTCCTAACTCCGTTCCTAACTCTGTTCCTAATGCTGTTTCTAACTCCGTTCCTAACTCCGTTCCTAATGCTATTCCTAACTCCGTTCCTAATGCTGTTCCTAATGCTGTTCCTAATGCTGTTCCTAACTCTGTTCCTAACGCTGTTCCTAACGCTGATCCTAACGCTGTTCCTAACTCTGTTCCTAACTCTGTTCCTTACGCTGTTCCTAAAGCTGTTCCTAACTCCTTTCCTAACTCCTTTCCTAACTCCTTTCCTAACTCCGTTCCTAACTCCGTTCCTAACTCCGTTCCTAACTCCGTTCCTAACTCTGTTCCTAACTCTGTTCCTAACTCCGTTTCTAAATCCGTTCCTAATGCTGTTCCTAACTCCGTTCCTAACTCTGTTCCTAATGCTGTTTCTAACTCCGTTCCTAACTCCGTTCCTAATGCTATTCCTAACTCCGTTCCTAATGCTGTTCCTAATGCTGTTCCTAATGCTGTTCCTAACTCTGTTCCTAACGCTGTTCCTAACTCTGATCCTAACGCTGTTCCTAACTCTGTTCCTAACTCTGTTCCTAACTCTGTTCCTTACGCTGTTCCTAAAGCTGTTCCTAACTCCTTTCCTAACTCCTTTCCTAACTCCTTTCCTAACTCCGTTCCTAACTCCGTTCCTAACTCCGTTCCTAACTCCGTTCCTAACTCTGTTCCTAACTCTGTTCCTAACTCCGTTTCTAAATCCGTTCCTAATGCTGTTCCTAACTCCGTTCCTAACTCTGTTCCTAATGCTGTTTCTAACTCCGTTCCTAACTACGTTCCTAACTCCGTTCCTAATGCTATTCCTAACTCCTTTCCTAACTCCGTTCCTAATGCTGTTCCATTACCCTGTTCCTAACTCTGTTCCTAATGCTGTTCCTAACTCCTTTCCTAACTCCTTTCCTAACTCTGTTCCTAATGCTGTTCCTAACTCCGTTCCTAACTCCGTTCCTAACACCTTCCTAACTCTGTTTCTAATGCTGTTCCAAACTCCGTTCCTAACTCTGTTCCTAATGCTGTTCCTAACTCTGTTCCTAACTCTGTTCCTAATGCTGTTCCTAGCTCCGTTCCTAACTCTGTTTCTAATGCTGTTCCTAACTCCGTTCCTAACTCTGTTCCTAATGCTGTTCCTAGCTCCGTTCCTAACTCTGTTCCTAACGCTGTTCCTAACTCTGTTCCTAACTCTGTTCCTAACTCTGTTCCTAACTCTGTTCCTAACTTTGTTCCTAACTCTGTTCCTAACGCTGTTCCTAACGCTGTTCCTAACTCCTTTCCTAACTCCTTTCCTAACTCCTTTCCTAACTCTGTTCCTAACTCCGTCCCTAACTCCGTTCCTAACTCCGTTCCTAACTCTGTTCCTAACTCTGTTCCTAACTCTGTTCCTAACTCTGTTCCTAACTCTGTTCCTAATGCTGTTCCTAACTCTGTTCCTAACTCTGTTCCTAATGCTGTTCCTAGCTCCGTTTCTAACTCTGTTCCTAATGCTGTTCCTAACTCCGTTCCTAACGCTATTCCTAACTCCGTTCCTAACTCCGTTCCTAACGCTGTTCCATTACCCTGTTCCTAACTCCGTTCCTAACTCCGTTCCTAACTCTGTTCCTAACTTTGTTCCTAACTCTGTTCCTAACTCCGTTCCTAACTCCTTTCCTAATGCTGTTCCTAACTCCTTTCCTAACTCCTTTCCTAACTCCTTTCCTAACTCCGTTCCTAACTCCGTCCCTAACTCCGTCCCTAACTCTGTTCCTAACTCTGTTCCTAACTCTGTTCCTAACTCTGTTCCTAACTCTGTTCCTAACTCCGTTCCTAATGCTGTTCCTAACTCCGTTCCTAACGCTGTTCCTAATGCTAATCCTAACTCCTTTCCTAACTCTGTTCCTAATGCTGTTCCTAACTCCATTTCTAAATCCGTTCCTAATGCTGTTCCTAACTCCGTTCCTAACTCTGTTCCTAATGCTGTTTCTAACTCCGTTCCTAACTCCGTTCCTAATGCTATTCCTAACTCCGTTCCTAATGCTGTTCCTAATGCTGTTCCTAACGCTGTTCCTAATGCTGTTCCTAACTCCTTTCCTAACTCTGTTCCTAATGCTGTTCCTAACTCCATTTCTAAATCCGTTCCTAATGCTGTTCCTAACTCCGTTCCTAACGCTGTTCCTAATGCTGTTCCTAACTCCTTTCCTAACTCTGTTCCTAATGCTGTTCCTAACTCCATTTCTAAATCCGTTCCTAATGCTATTCCTAACTCCGTTCCTAATGCTGTTCCTAATGCTGTTCCTAATGCTCTTCCTAACTCTGTTCCTAACGCTGTTCCTAACGCTGATCCTAATGCTGTTCCTAACTCTGTTCCTAACTCTGTTCCTAACTCTGTTCCTTACGCTGTTCCTAAAGCTGTTCCTAACTCCTTTCCTAACTCCTTTCCTAACTCCTTTCCTAACTCCGTTCCTAACTCCGTTCCTAACTCCGTTCCTAACTCCGTTCCTAACTCTGTTCCTAACTCTGTTCCTAACTCCGTTTCTAAATCCGTTCCTAATGCTGTTCCTAACTCCGTTCCTAACTCTGTTCCTAACGCTGTTTCTAACTCCGTTCCTAACTCCGTTCCTAACTCCGTTCCTAATGCTATTCCTAACTCCGTTCCTAACTCCGTTCCTAATGCTGTTCCATTACCCTGTTCCTAACTCCGTTCCTAATGCTGTTCCTAACTCCTTTCCTAACTCCTTTCCTAACTCTGTTCCTAATGCTGTTCCTAACTCCGTTCCTAACTCCGTTCCTAACTCCTTCCTAACTCTGTTCCTAATGCTGTTCCTAACTCTGTTCCTAACTCTGTTCCTAATGCTGTTCCTAGCTCCGTTCCTAACTCTGTTTCTAATGCTGTTCCTAACTCCGTTCCTAACTCTGTTCCTAATGCTGTTCCTAGCTCCGTTCCTAACTCTGTTCCTAACTCTGTTCCTAACTCTGTTCCTAACTCTGTTCCTAACTCTGTTCCTAACTGTGTTCCTAACTCTGTTCCTAACGCTGTTCCTAACGCTGTTCCTAACTCCTTTCCTAACTCCTTTCCTAACTCCTTTCCTAACTCTGTTCCTAACTCCGTCCCTAACTCCGTTCCTAACTCCGTTCCTAACTCTGTTCCTAACTCTGTTCCTAACTCTGTTCCTAACTCTGTTCCTAATGCTGTTCCTAACTCTGTTCCTAACTCTGTTCCTAATGCTGTTCCTAGCTCCGTTTCTAACTCTGTTCCTAATGCTGTTCCTAACTCCGTTCCTAACGCTATTCCTAACTCCGTTCCTAACTCCGTTCCTAACGCTGTTCCATTACCCTGTTCCTAACTCCGTTCCTAACTCCGTTCCTAACTCTGTTCCTAACTTTGTTCCTAACTCTGTTCCTAACTCCGTTCCTAACTCCTTTCCTAATGCTGTTCCTAACTCCTTTCCTAACTCCTTTCCTAACTCCGTTCCTAACTCCGTCCCTAACTCCGTCCCTAACTCCGTTCCTAACTCTGTTCCTAACTCTGTTCCTAACTCTGTTCCTAACTCTGTTCCTAAATCCGTTCCTAATGCTGTTCCTAACTCCGTTCCTAACGCTGTTCCTAATGCTGTTCCTAACTCCTTTCCTAACTCTGTTCCTAATGCTGTTCCTAACTCCATTTCTAAATCCGTTCCTAATGCTGTTCCTAACTCCGTTCCTAATGCTGTTCCTAATGCTGTTCCTAACGCTGTTCCTAATGCTGTTCCGAACTCCTTTCCTAACTCTGTTCCTAATGCTGTTCCTAACTCCATTTCTAAATCCGTTCCTAATACTGTTCCTAACTCCGTTCCTAACGCTGTTCCTAATGCTGTTCCTAACTCCTTTCCTAACTCTGTTCCTAATGCTGTTCCTAACTCCATTTCTAAATCCGTTCCTAATGCTGTTCCTAACTCCGTTCCTAACTCTGTTCCTAATGCTGTTTCTAACTCCTTTCCTAACTCCTTTCCTAACTCCTTTCCTAACTCTGTTCCTAACTCTGTTCCTGACTCTGTTCCTAACTCTGTTCCTAATGCTGTTTCTAACTCCGTTCCTAACTCTGTTCCTAACTCTGTTCCTAACTCTGTTCTTAACGCTGTTCCTAACGCTGTTCCTAACGCTGTTCATAACTCCTTTCCTAACTCCTTTCCTAACTCCTTTCCTAACTCTGTTCCTAACTCTGTTCCTAACTCCTTTCCTAACTCCTTTCCTAACTCCTTTCCTAACTCCTTTCCTAACTCTGTTCCTAACTCTGTTCCTAACTCTGTTCCTAACTCTGTTCCTAACGCCGTTTCTAAATCCGTTCCTAATGCTGTTCCTAACTCCGTTCCTAACTCTGTTCCTAATGCTGTTTCTAACTCCGTTCCTAACTCCGTTCCTAATGCTATTCCTAACTCCGTTCCTAATGCTGTTCCTAATGCTGTTCCTAATGCTGTTCCTAACTCTGTTCCTAACGCTGTTCCTAACGCTGATCCTAACGCTGTTCCTAACTCTGTTCCTAACTCTGTTCCTTACGCTGTTCCTAAAGCTGTTCCTAACTCCTTTCCTAACTCCTTTCCTAACTCCTTTCCTAACTCCGTTCCTAACTCCGTTCCTAACTCCGTTCCTAACTCCGTTCCTAACTCTGTTCCTAACTCTGTTCCTAACTCCGTTTCTAAATCCGTTCCTAATGCTGTTCCTAACTCCGTTCCTAACTCTGTTCCTAATGCTGTTTCTAACTCCGTTCCTAACTCCGTTCCTAATGCTATTCCTAACTCCGTTCCTAATGCTGTTCCTAATGCTGTTCCTAATGCTGTTCCTAACTCTGTTCCTAACGCTGTTCCTAACTCTGATCCTAACGCTGTTCCTAACTCTGTTCCTAACTCTGTTCCTAACTCTGTTCCTTACGCTGTTCCTAAAGCTGTTCCTAACTCCTTTCCTAACTCCTTTCCTAACTCCTTTCCTAACTCCGTTCCTAACTCCGTTCCTAACTCCGTTCCTAACTCCGTTCCTAACTCTGTTCCTAACTCTGTTCCTAACTCCGTTTCTAAATCCGTTCCTAATGCTGTTCCTAACTCCGTTCCTAACTCTGTTCCTAATGCTGTTTCTAACTCCGTTCCTAACTACGTTCCTAACTCCGTTCCTAATGCTATTCCTAACTCCTTTCCTAACTCCGTTCCTAATGCTGTTCCATTACCCTGTTCCTAACTCTGTTCCTAATGCTGTTCCTAACTCCTTTCCTAACTCCTTTCCTAACTCTGTTCCTAATGCTGTTCCTAACTCCGTTCCTAACTCCGTTCCTAACACCTTCCTAACTCTGTTTCTAATGCTGTTCCAAACTCCGTTCCTAACTCTGTTCCTAATGCTGTTCCTAACTCTGTTCCTAACTCTGTTCCTAATGCTGTTCCTAGCTCCGTTCCTAACTCTGTTTCTAATGCTGTTCCTAACTCCGTTCCTAACTCTGTTCCTAATGCTGTTCCTAGCTCCGTTCCTAACTCTGTTCCTAACGCTGTTCCTAACTCTGTTCCTAACTCTGTTCCTAACTCTGTTCCTAACTCTGTTCCTAACTTTGTTCCTAACTCTGTTCCTAACGCTGTTCCTAACGCTGTTCCTAACTCCTTTCCTAACTCCTTTCCTAACTCCTTTCCTAACTCTGTTCCTAACTCCGTCCCTAACTCCGTTCCTAACTCCGTTCCTAACTCTGTTCCTAACTCTGTTCCTAACTCTGTTCCTAACTCTGTTCCTAACTCTGTTCCTAATGCTGTTCCTAACTCTGTTCCTAACTCTGTTCCTAATGCTGTTCCTAGCTCCGTTTCTAACTCTGTTCCTAATGCTGTTCCTAACTCCGTTCCTAACGCTATTCCTAACTCCGTTCCTAACTCCGTTCCTAACGCTGTTCCATTACCCTGTTCCTAACTCCGTTCCTAACTCCGTTCCTAACTCTGTTCCTAACTTTGTTCCTAACTCTGTTCCTAACTCCGTTCCTAACTCCTTTCCTAATGCTGTTCCTAACTCCTTTCCTAACTCCTTTCCTAACTCCTTTCCTAACTCCGTTCCTAACTCCGTCCCTAACTCCGTCCCTAACTCTGTTCCTAACTCTGTTCCTAACTCTGTTCCTAACTCTGTTCCTAACTCTGTTCCTAACTCCGTTCCTAATGCTGTTCCTAACTCCGTTCCTAACGCTGTTCCTAATGCTAATCCTAACTCCTTTCCTAACTCTGTTCCTAATGCTGTTCCTAACTCCATTTCTAAATCCGTTCCTAATGCTGTTCCTAACTCCGTTCCTAACTCTGTTCCTAATGCTGTTTCTAACTCCGTTCCTAACTCCGTTCCTAATGCTATTCCTAACTCCGTTCCTAATGCTGTTCCTAATGCTGTTCCTAACGCTGTTCCTAATGCTGTTCCTAACTCCTTTCCTAACTCTGTTCCTAATGCTGTTCCTAACTCCATTTCTAAATCCGTTCCTAATGCTGTTCCTAACTCCGTTCCTAACGCTGTTCCTAATGCTGTTCCTAACTCCTTTCCTAACTCTGTTCCTAATGCTGTTCCTAACTCCATTTCTAAATCCGTTCCTAATGCTATTCCTAACTCCGTTCCTAATGCTGTTCCTAATGCTGTTCCTAATGCTCTTCCTAACTCTGTTCCTAACGCTGTTCCTAACGCTGATCCTAATGCTGTTCCTAACTCTGTTCCTAACTCTGTTCCTAACTCTGTTCCTTACGCTGTTCCTAAAGCTGTTCCTAACTCCTTTCCTAACTCCTTTCCTAACTCCTTTCCTAACTCCGTTCCTAACTCCGTTCCTAACTCCGTTCCTAACTCCGTTCCTAACTCTGTTCCTAACTCTGTTCCTAACTCCGTTTCTAAATCCGTTCCTAATGCTGTTCCTAACTCCGTTCCTAACTCTGTTCCTAATGCTGTTTCTAACTCCGTTCCTAACTCCGTTCCTAACTCCGTTCCTAATGCTATTCCTAACTCCGTTCCTAACTCCGTTCCTAATGCTGTTCCATTACCCTGTTCCTAACTCCGTTCCTAATGCTGTTCCTAACTCCTTTCCTAACTCCTTTCCTAACTCTGTTCCTAATGCTGTTCCTAACTCCGTTCCTAACTCCGTTCCTAACTCCTTCCTAACTCTGTTCCTAATGCTGTTCCTAACTCTGTTCCTAACTCTGTTCCTAATGCTGTTCCTAGCTCCGTTCCTAACTCTGTTTCTAATGCTGTTCCTAACTCCGTTCCTAACTCTGTTCCTAATGCTGTTCCTAGCTCCGTTCCTAACTCTGTTCCTAACTCTGTTCCTAACTCTGTTCCTAACTCTGTTCCTAACTCTGTTCCTAACTTTGTTCCTAACTCTGTTCCTAACGCTGTTCCTAACGCTGTTCCTAACTCCTTTCCTAACTCCTTTCCTAACTCCTTTCCTAACTCTGTTCCTAACTCCGTCCCTAACTCCGTTCCTAACTCCGTTCCTAACTCTGTTCCTAACTCTGTTCCTAACTCTGTTCCTAACTCTGTTCCTAATGCTGTTCCTAACTCTGTTCCTAACTCTGTTCCTAATGCTGTTCCTAGCTCCGTTTCTAACTCTGTTCCTAATGCTGTTCCTAACTCCGTTCCTAACGCTATTCCTAACTCCGTTCCTAACTCCGTTCCTAACGCTGTTCCATTACCTTGTTCCTAACTCCGTTCCTAACTCCGTTCCTAACTCTGTTCCTAACTTTGTTCCTAACTCTGTTCCTAACTCCGTTCCTAACTCCTTTCCTAATGCTGTTCCTAACTCCTTTCCTAACTCCTTTCCTAACTCCTTTCCTAACTCCTTTCCTAACTCCGTTCCTAACTCCGTTGCTAACTCCGTTCCTAACTCCGTTCCTAACTCTGTTCCTAACTCCGTTCCTAACTCCGTTCCTAATGCTATTCCTAACTCCGTTCCTAATGCTGTTCCTAATGCTGTTCCTAACGCTGTTCCTAATGCTGTTCCTAACTCCTTTCCTAACTCTGTTCCTAATGCTGTTCCTAACTCCATTTCTAACTCCGTTCCTAATGCTGTTCCTAACTCCGTTCCTAACGCTGTTCCTAATGCTGTTCCTAACTCCTTTCCTAACTCTGTTCCTAATGCTGTTCCTAACTCCATTTCTAAATCCGTTCCTAATGCTATTCCTAACTCCGTTCCTAATGCTGTTCCTAATGCTGTTCCTAATGCTCTTCCTAACTCTGTTCCTAACGCTGTTCCTAACGCTGATCCTAATGCTGTTCCTAACTCTGTTCCTAACTCTGTTCCTAACTCTGTTCCTTACGCTGTTCCTAAAGCTGTTCCTAACTCCTTTCCTAACTCCTTTCCTAACTCCTTTCCTAACTCCGTTCCTAACTCCGTTCCTAACTCCGTTCCTAACTCCGTTCCTAACTCTGTTCCTAACTCCGTTTCTAAATCTGTTCCTAATGCTGTTCCTAACTCCGTTCCTAACTCTGTTCCTAATGCTGTTTCTAACTCCGTTCCTAACTCCGTTCCTAACTCCGTTCCTAATGCTATTCCTAACTCCGTTTCTAACTCCGTTCCTAATGCTGTTCCATTACCCTGTTCCTAACTCCGTTCCTAATGCTGTTCCTAACTCCTTTCCTAACTCCTTTCCTAACTCTGTTCCTAATGCTGTTCCTAACTCCGTTCCTAACTCCGTTCCTAACTCCTTCCTAACTCTGTTCCTAATGCTGTTCCTAACTCTGTTCCTAACTCTGTTCCTAATGCTGTTCCTAGCTCCGTTCCTAACTCTGTTTCTAATGCTGTTCCTAACTCCGTTCCTAACTCTGTTCCTAATGCTGTTCCTAGCTCCGTTCCTAACTCTGTTCCTAACGCTGTTCCTAACTCTGTTCCTAACTCTGTTCCTAACTCTGTTCCTAACTCTGTTCCTAACTTTGTTCCTAACTCTGTTCCTAACGCTGTTCCTAACGCTGTTCCTAACTCCTTTCCTAACTCCTTTCCTAACTCCTTTCCTAACTCTGTTCCTAACTCCGTCCCTAACTCCGTTCCTAACTCCGTTCCTAACTCTGTTCCTAACTCTGTTCCTAACTCTGTTCCTAACTCTGTTCCTAATGCTGTTCCTAACTCTGTTCCTAACTCTGTTCCTAATGCTGTTCCTAGCTCCGTTTCTAACTCTGTTCCTAATGCTGTTCCTAACTCCGTTCCTAACGCTATTCCTAACTCCGTTCCTAACTCCGTTCCTAACGCTGTTCCATTACCTTGTTCCTAACTCCGTTCCTAACTCCGTTCCTAACTCTGTTCCTAACTTTGTTCCTAACTCTGTTCCTAACTCCGTTCCTAACTCCTTTCCTAATGCTGTTCCTAACTCCTTTCCTAACTCCTTTCCTAACTCCTTTCCTAACTCCGTTCCTAACTCCGTTCCTAACTCCGTTCCTAACTCCGTTCCTAACTCTGTTCCTAACTCTGTTCCTAACTCCGTTTCTAAATCCGTTCCTAATGCTGTTCCTAACTCCGTTCCTAACTCTGTTCCTAATGCTGTTTCTAACTCCGTTCCTAACTCCGTTCCTAATGCTATTCCTAACTCCGTTCCTAATGCTGTTCCTAATGCTGTTCCTAATGCTGTTCCTAACTCTGTTCCTAACGCTGTTCCTAACGCTGATCCTAACGCTGTTCCTAACTCTGTTCCTAACTCTGTTCCTAACTCTGTTCCTTACGCTGTTCCTAAAGCTGTTCCTAACTCATTTCCTAACTCCTTTCCTAACTCCTTTCCTAACTCCGTTCCTAACTCCGTTCCTAACTCCGTTCCTAACTCCGTTCCTAACTCTGTTCCTAACTCTGTTCCTAACTCCGTTTCTAAATCCGTTCCTAATGCTGTTCCTAACTCCGTTCCTAACTCTGTTCCTAATGCTGTTTCTAACTCCGTTCCTAACTCCGTTCCTAATGCTATTCCTAACTCCGTTCCTAATGCTGTTCCTAATGCTGTTCCTAATGCTGTTCCTAACTCTGTTCCTAACGCTGTTCCTAACGCTGATCCTAACGCTGTTCCTAACTCTGTTCCTAACTCTGTTCCTAACTCTGTTCCTAACTCTGTTCCTAACTCTGTTCCTAACTTTGTTCTTAACTCTGTTCCTAACTCTGTTCCTAACGCTGTTCCTAACTCCTTTCCTAACTCCTTTCCTAACTCCTTTCCTAACTCTGTTCCTAACTCCGTTCCTAACTCCGTTCCTAACTCTGTTCCTAACTCCGTTCCTAACTCTGTTCCTAACTCTGTTCCTAATGCTGTTCCTAACTCTGTTCCTAACTCTGTTCCTAATGCTGTTCCTAGCTCCGTTTCTAACTCTGTTCCTAATGCTGTTCCTAACTCCGTTCCTAACGCTATTCCTAACTCCGTTCCTAACTCCGTTCCTAACGCTGTTCCATTACCCTGTTCCTAACTCCGTTCCTAACTCCGTTCCTAACTCTGTTCCTAACTCCGTTTCTAAATCCGTTCCTAATGCTGTTCCTAACTCCGTTCCTAACTCCTTTCCTAATGCTGTTCCTAACTCCTTTCCTAACTCCTTTCCTAACTCCGTTCCTAACTCCGTCCCTAACTCCGTCCCTAACTCCGTTCCTAACTCCGTTCCTAACTCCGTTCCTAACTCCGTTCCTAACTCCGTTCCTAACTCTGTTCCTAACTCCGTTTCTAAATCCGTTCCTAATGCTGTTCCTAACTCCGTTCCTAACTCTGTTCCTAATGCTGTTTCTAACTCCGTTCCTAACTCCGTTCCTAACTCCGTTCCTAATGCTATTCCTAACTCCGTTCCTAACTCCGTTCCTAATGCTGTTCCATTACCCTGTTCCTAACTCCGTTCCTAATGCTGTTCCTAACTCCTTTCCTAACTCCTTTCCTAACTCTGTTCCTAATGCTGTTCCTAACTCCGTTCCTAACTCCGTTCCTAACTCCTTCCTAACTCTGTTTCTAATGCTGTTCCAAACTCCGTTCCTAACTCTGTTCCTAATGCTGTTCCTAACTCTGTTCCTAACTCTGTTCCTAATGCTGTTCCTAGCTCCGTTCCTAACTCTGTTTCTAATGCTGTTCCTAACTCCGTTCCTAACTCTGTTCCTAATGCTGTTCCTAGCTCCGTTCCTAACTCTGTTCCTAACGCTGTTCCTAACTCTGTTCCTAACTCTGTTCCTAACTCTGTTCCTAACTCTGTTCCTAACTTTGTTCCTAACTCTGTTCCTAACGCTGTTCCTAACGCTGTTCCTAACTCCTTTCCTAACTCCTTTCCTAACTCCTTTCCTAACTCTGTTCCTAACTCCGTCCCTAACTCCGTTCCTAACTCCGTTCCTAACTCTGTTCCTAACTCTGTTCCTAACTCTGTTCCTAACTCTGTTCCTAATGCTGTTCCTAGCTCCGTTTCTAACTCTGTTCCTAATGCTGTTCCTAACTCCGTTCCTAACGCTATTCCTAACTCCGTTCCTAACTCCGTTCCTAACGCTGTTCCATTACCCTGTTCCTAACTCCGTTCCTAACTCCGTTCCTAACTCTGTTCCTAACTTTGTTCCTAACTCTGTTCCTAACTCCGTTCCTAACTCCTTTCCTAATGCTGTTCCTAACTCCTTTCCTAACTCCTTTCCTAACTCCTTTCCTAACTCCGTTCCTAACTCCGTCCTTAACTCCGTCCCTAACTCCGTTCCTAACTCTGTTCCTAACTCTGTTCCTAACTCTGTTCCTAACTCTGTTCCTAACTCTGTTCCTAACTCCGTTCCTAATGCTGTTCCTAACTCCGTTCCTAACGCTGTTCCTAATGCTAATCCTAACTCCTTTCCTAACTCTGTTCCTAATGCTGTTCCTAACTCCATTTCTAAATCCGTTCCTAATGCTGTTCCTAACTCCGTTCCTAACTCTGTTCCTAACGCTGTTCCTAACTCTGTTCCTAACTCTGTTCCTAACTCTGTTCCTTACGCTGTTCCTAAAGCTGTTCCTAACTCATTTCCTAACTCCTTTCCTAACTCCTTTCCTAACTCCGTTCCTAACTCCGTTCCTAACTCCGTTCCTAACTCCGTTCCTAACTCTGTTCCTAACTCTGTTCCTAACTCCGTTTCTAAATCCGTTCCTAATGCTGTTCCTAACTCCGTTCCTAACTCTGTTCCTAATGCTGTTTCTAACTCCGTTCCTAAATCCGTTCCTAACTCCGTTCCTAATGCTATTCCTAACTCCGTTCCTAACTCTGTTCCTAATGCTGTTCCATTACCCTGTTCCTAACTCCGTTCCTAATGCTGTTCCTAACTCCTTTCCTAACTCCTTTCCTAACTTTGTTCCTAATGCTGTTCCTAACTCCGTTCCTAACTCCGTTCCTAACTCCTTCCTAACTCTGTTTCTAATGCTGTTCCAAACTCCGTTCCTAACTCTGTTCCTAATGCTGTTCCTAACTCTGTTCCTAACTCTGTTCCTAATGCTGTTCCTAGCTCCGTTCCTAACTCTGTTTCTAATGCTGTTCCTAACTCCGTTCCTAACTCTGTTCCTAATGCTGTTCCTAGCTCCGTTCCTAACTCTGTTCCTAACGCTGTTCCTAACTCTGTTCCTAACTCTGTTCCTAACTCTGTTCCTAACTCTGTTCCTAACTTTGTTCTTAACTCTGTTCCTAACGCTGTTCCTAACGCTGTTCCTAACTCCTTTCCTAACTCCTTTCCTAACTCCTTTCCTAACTCTGTTCCTAACTCCGTTCCTAACTCCGTTCCTAACTCTGTTCCTAACTCCGTTCCTAACTCTGTTCCTAACTCTGTTCCTAATGCTGTTCCTAACTCTGTTCCTAACTCTGTTCCTAATGCTGTTCCTAGCTCCGTTTCTAACTCTGTTCCTAATGCTGTTCCTAACTCCGTTCCTAACGCTATTCCTAACTCCGTTCCTAACTCCGTTCCTAACGCTGTTCCATTACCCTGTTCCTAACTCCGTTCCTAACTCCGTTCCTAACTCTGTTCCTAACTCCGTTTCTAAATCCGTTCCTAATGCTGTTCCTAACTCCGTTCCTAACTCCTTTCCTAATGCTGTTCCTAACTCCTTTCCTAACTCCTTTCCTAACTCCGTTCCTAACTCCGTCCCTAACTCCGTCCCTAACTCCGTTCCTAACTCCGTTCCTAACTCCGTTCCTAACTCCGTTCCTAACTCCGTTCCTAACTCTGTTCCTAACTCCGTTTCTAAATCCGTTCCTAATGCTGTTC
This sequence comes from Oncorhynchus clarkii lewisi, assembly GCF_045791955.1. Taxonomy (NCBI): domain Eukaryota; kingdom Metazoa; phylum Chordata; class Actinopteri; order Salmoniformes; family Salmonidae; genus Oncorhynchus; species Oncorhynchus clarkii. The sequence goes on from NW_027260974.1 coordinate 152,429, forward strand.
CTAACTCCGTTCCTAACTCTGTTCCTAATGCTGTTTCTAACTCCGTTCCTAACTCCGTTCCTAACTCCGTTCCTAATGCTATTCCTAACTCCGTTCCTAACTCCGTTCCTAATGCTGTTCCATTACCCTGTTCCTAACTCCGTTCCTAATGCTGTTCCTAACTCCTTTCCTAACTCCTTTCCTAACTCTGTTCCTAATGCTGTTCCTAACTCCGTTCCTAACTCCGTTCCTAACTCCTTCCTAACTCTGTTTCTAATGCTGTTCCAAACTCCGTTCCTAACTCTGTTCCTAATGCTGTTCCTAACTCTGTTCCTAACTCTGTTCCTAATGCTGTTCCTAGCTCCGTTCCTAACTCTGTTTCTAATGCTGTTCCTAACTCCGTTCCTAACTCTGTTCCTAATGCTGTTCCTAGCTCCGTTCCTAACTCTGTTCCTAACGCTGTTCCTAACTCTGTTCCTAACTCTGTTCCTAACTCTGTTCCTAACTCTGTTCCTAACTTTGTTCCTAACTCTGTTCCTAACGCTGTTCCTAACGCTGTTCCTAACTCCTTTCCTAACTCCTTTCCTAACTCCTTTCCTAACTCTGTTCCTAACTCCGTCCCTAACTCCGTTCCTAACTCCGTTCCTAACTCTGTTCCTAACTCTGTTCCTAACTCTGTTCCTAACTCTGTTCCTAATGCTGTTCCTAGCTCCGTTTCTAACTCTGTTCCTAATGCTGTTCCTAACTCCGTTCCTAACGCTATTCCTAACTCCGTTCCTAACTCCGTTCCTAACGCTGTTCCATTACCCTGTTCCTAACTCCGTTCCTAACTCCGTTCCTAACTCTGTTCCTAACTTTGTTCCTAACTCTGTTCCTAACTCCGTTCCTAACTCCTTTCCTAATGCTGTTCCTAACTCCTTTCCTAACTCCTTTCCTAACTCCTTTCCTAACTCCGTTCCTAACTCCGTCCCTAACTCCGTCCCTAACTCCGTTCCTAACTCTGTTCCTAACTCTGTTCCTAACTCTGTTCCTAACTCTGTTCCTAACTCTGTTCCTAAATCCGTTCCTAATGCTGTTCCTAACTCCGTTCCTAACGCTGTTCCTAATGCTAATCCTAACTCCTTTCCTAACTCTGTTCCTAATGCTGTTCCTAACTCCATTTCTAAATCCGTTCCTAATGCTGTTCCTAACTCCGTTCCTAACTCTGTTCCTAATGCTGTTTCTAACTCCGTTCCTAACTCCGTTCCTAATGCTATTCCTAACTCCGTTCCTAATGCTGTTCCTAATGCTGTTCCTAACGCTGTTCCTAGTGCTGTTCCTAACTCCTTTCCTAACTCTGTTCCTAATGCTGTTCCTAACTCCATTTCTAAATCCGTTCCTAATGCTGTTCCTAACTCCGTTCCTAACGCTGTTCCTAATGCTGTTCCTAACTCCTTTCCTAACTCTGTTCCTAATGCTGTTCCTAACTCCATTTCTAAATCCGTTCCTAATGCTGTTCCTAACTCCGTTCCTAACTCTGTTCCTAATGCTGTTTCTAACTCCTTTCCTAACTCCTTTCCTAACTCCTTTCCTAACTCTGTTCCTAACTCTGTTCCTGACTCTGTTCCTAACTCTGTTCCTAATGCTGTTTGTAACTCCGTTCCTAACTCTGTTCCTACCTCTGTTCCTAACTCTGTTCTTAACGCTGTTCCTAACGCTGTTCCTAACGCTGTTCCTAACTCCTTTCCTAACTCCTTTCCTAACTCCTTTCCTAACTCCTTTCCTAACTCTGTTCCTAACTCTGTTCCTAACTCCTTTCCTAACTCCTTTCCTAACTCCTTTCCTAACTCCTTTCCTAACTCTGTTCCTAACTCTGTTCCTAACTCTGTTCCTAACTCTGTTCCTAACTCCGTTTCTAAATCCGTTCCTAATGCTGTTCCTAACTCCGTTCCTAACTCTGTTCCTAATGCTGTTTCTAACTCCGTTCCTAACTCCGTTCCTAATGCTATTCCTAACTCCGTTCCTAATGCTGTTCCTAATGCTGTTCCTAATGCTGTTCCTAACTCTGTTCCTAACGCTGTTCCTAACGCTGATCCTAACGCTGTTCCTAACTCTGTTCCTAACTCTGTTTCTTACGCTGTTCCTAAAGCTGTTCCTAACTCCTTTCCTAACTCCTTTCCTAACTCCGTTCCTAACTCCGTTCCTAACTCCGTTCCTAACTCCGTTCCTAACTCTGTTCCTAACTCTGTTCCTAACTCCGTTTCTAAATCCGTTCCTAATGCTGTTCCTAACTCCGTTCCTAACTCTGTTCCTAATGCTGTTTCTAACTCCGTTCCTAACTCCGTTCCTAACTCCGTTCCTAATGCTATTCCTAACTCCGTTCCTAACTCCGTTCCTAATGCTGTTCCATTACCCTGTTCCTAACTCCGTTCCTAATGCTGTTCCTAACTCCTTTCCTAACTCCTTTCCTAACTCTGTTCCTAATGCTGTTCCTAACTCCGTTCCTAACTCCGTTCCTAACTCCTTTCCTAACTCTGTTTCTAATGCTGTTCCTAACTCCGTTCCTAACTCTGTTCCTAATGCTGTTCCTAACTCTGTTCCTAATGCTGTTCCTAACTCTGTTCCTAACTCTGTTCCTAATGCTGTTCCTAACTCCGTTCCTAACTCCTTTCCTAACTCTGTTTCTAATGCTGTTCCTAACTCCGTTCCTAACTCTGTTCCTAATGCTGTTCCTAACTCTGTTCCTAACTCTGTTCCTAATGCTGTTCCTAGCTCCGTTCCTAACTCTGTTCCTAACGCTGTTCCTAACTCCGTTCCTAACTCTGTTCCTAACTCTTTTCCTAACTCTGTTCCTAACGCTGTTCCTAATGCTGTTCCTAACTCCTTTCCTAACTCCTTTCCTAACTTTGTTCCTAACTCTGTTCCTAACGCTGTTCCTAATGCTGTTCCTAACTTTGTTCCTAACTCTGTTCCTAACTCTTTTCCTAACTCTGTTCCTAACTTTGTTCCTAACTCTGTTCCTAACGCTGTTCCTAATGCTGTTCCTAACTCCTTTCCTAACTCCTTTCCTAACTCCTTTCCTAACTCCGTTCCTAACTCCGTCCCTAACTCCGTTCCTAACTCCGTTTCTAACTCCGTTCCTAACTCTGTTCCTAACTCTGTTCCTAACTCTGTTCCTAATACTGTTCCTAACTCTGTTCCTAACTCTGTTCCTAATGCTGTTCCTAGCTCCGTTTCTAACTCTGTTCCTAATGCTGTTCCTAACTCCGTTCCTAACGCTATTCCTAACTCCGTTCCTAACTCCGTTCCTAACGCTGTTCCATTACCCTGTTCCTAACTCCGTTCCTAACTCCGTTCCTAACTCTGTTCCTAACTTTGTTCCTAACTCTGTTCCTAACTCCTTTCCTAACTCCTTTCCTAACTCTGTTCCTAACTCCGTTCCTAACTCCGTTCCTAACTCTGTTCCTAACTCCGTTCCTAACTCTGTTCCTAACTCTGTTCCTAATGCTGTTCCTAACTCTGTTCCTAACTCTGTTCCTAATGCTGTTCCTAGCTCCGTTTCTAACTCTGTTCCTAATGCTGTTCCTAACTCCGTTCCTAACGCTATTCCTAACTCCGTTCCTAACTCCGTTCCTAACGCTGTTCCATTACCCTGTTCCTAACTCCGTTCCTAACTCCGTTCCTATCTCTGTTCCTAACTCCGTTTCTAAATCCGTTCCTAATGCTGTTCCTAACTCCGTTCCTAACTCCTTTCCTAATGCTGTTCCTAACTCCTTTCCTAACTCCTTTCCTAACTCCGTTCCTAACTCCGTCCCTAACTCCGTCCCTAACTCCGTTCCTAACTCCGTTCCTAACTCCGTTCCTAACTCCGTTCCTAACTCCGTTCCTAACTCTGTTCCTAACTCCGTTTCTAAATCCGTTCCTAATGCTGTTCCTAACTCCGTTCCTAACTCTGTTCCTAATGCTGTTTCTAACTCCGTTCCTAACTCCGTTCCTAACTCCGTTCCTAATGCTATTCCTAACTCCGTTCCTAACTCCGTTCCTAATGCTGTTCCATTACCCTGTTCCTAACTCCGTTCCTAATGCTGTTCCTAACTCCTTTCCTAACTCCTTTCCTAACTCTGTTCCTAATGCTGTTCCTAACTCCGTTCCTAACTCCGTTCCTAACTCCTTCCTAACTCTGTTTCTAATGCTGTTCCAAACTCCGTTCCTAACTCTGTTCCTAATGCTGTTCCTAACTCTGTTCCTAACTCTGTTCCTAATGCTGTTCCTAGCTCCGTTCCTAACTCTGTTTCTAATGCTGTTCCTAACTCCGTTCCTAACTCTGTTCCTAATGCTGTTCCTAGCTCCGTTCCTAACTCTGTTCCTAACGCTGTTCCTAACTCTGTTCCTAACTCTGTTCCTAACTCTGTTCCTAACTCTGTTCCTAACTTTGTTCCTAACTCTGTTCCTAACGCTGTTCCTAACGCTGTTCCTAACTCCTTTCCTAACTCCTTTCCTAACTCCTTTCCTAACTCTGTTCCTAACTCCGTCCCTAACTCCGTTCCTAACTCCGTTCCTAACTCTGTTCCTAACTCTGTTCCTAACTCTGTTCCTAACTCTGTTCCTAATGCTGTTCCTAGCTCCGTTTCTAACTCTGTTCCTAATGCTGTTCCTAACTCCGTTCCTAACGCTATTCCTAACTCCGTTCCTAACTCCGTTCCTAACGCTGTTCCATTACCCTGTTCCTAACTCCGTTCCTAACTCCGTTCCTAACTCTGTTCCTAACTTTGTTCCTAACTCTGTTCCTAACTCCGTTCCTAACTCCTTTCCTAATGCTGTTCCTAACTCCTTTCCTAACTCCTTTCCTAACTCCTTTCCTAACTCCGTTCCTAACTCCGTCCCTAACTCCGTCCCTAACTCCGTTCCTAACTCTGTTCCTAACTCTGTTCCTAACTCTGTTCCTAACTCTGTTCCTAACTCTGTTCCTAACTCCGTTCCTAATGCTGTTCCTAACTCCGTTCCTAACGCTGTTCCTAATGCTAATCCTAACTCCTTTCCTAACTCTGTTCCTAATGCTGTTCCTAACTCCATTTCTAAATCCGTTCCTAATGCTGTTCCTAACTCCGTTCCTAACTCTGTTCCTAATGCTGTTTCTAACTCCGTTCCTAACTCCGTTCCTAATGCTATTCCTAACTCCGTTCCTAATGCTGTTCCTAATGCTGTTCCTAACGCTGTTCCTAGTGCTGTTCCTAACTCCTTTCCTAACTCTGTTCCTAATGCTGTTCCTAACTCCATTTCTAAATCCGTTCCTAATGCTGTTCCTAACTCCGTTCCTAACGCTGTTCCTAATGCTGTTCCTAACTCCTTTCCTAACTCTGTTCCTAATGCTGTTCCTAACTCCATTTCTAAATCCGTTCCTAATGCTGTTCCTAACTCCGTTCCTAACTCTGTTCCTAATGCTGTTTCTAACTCCTTTCCTAACTCCTTTCCTAACTCCTTTCCTAACTCTGTTCCTAACTCTGTTCCTGACTCTGTTCCTAACTCTGTTCCTAATGCTGTTTGTAACTCCGTTCCTAACTCTGTTCCTACCTCTGTTCCTAACTCTGTTCTTAACGCTGTTCCTAACGCTGTTCCTAACGCTGTTCCTAACTCCTTTCCTAACTCCTTTCCTAACTCCTTTCCTAACTCCTTTCCTAACTCTGTTCCTAACTCTGTTCCTAACTCCTTTCCTAACTCCTTTCCTAACTCCTTTCCTAACTCCTTTCCTAACTCTGTTCCTAACTCTGTTCCTAACTCTGTTCCTAACTCTGTTCCTAACTCCGTTTCTAAATCCGTTCCTAATGCTGTTCCTAACTCCGTTCCTAACTCTGTTCCTAATGCTGTTTCTAACTCCGTTCCTAACTCCGTTCCTAATGCTATTCCTAACTCCGTTCCTAATGCTGTTCCTAATGCTGTTCCTAATGCTGTTCCTAACTCTGTTCCTAACGCTGTTCCTAACGCTGATCCTAACGCTGTTCCTAACTCTGTTCCTAACTCTGTTTCTTACGCTGTTCCTAAAGCTGTTCCTAACTCCTTTCCTAACTCCTTTCCTAACTCCGTTCCTAACTCCGTTCCTAACTCCGTTCCTAACTCCGTTCCTAACTCTGTTCCTAACTCTGTTCCTAACTCCGTTTCTAAATCCGTTCCTAATGCTGTTCCTAACTCCGTTCCTAACTCTGTTCCTAATGCTGTTTCTAACTCCGTTCCTAACTCCGTTCCTAACTCCGTTCCTAATGCTATTCCTAACTCCGTTCCTAACTCCGTTCCTAATGCTGTTCCATTACCCTGTTCCTAACTCCGTTCCTAATGCTGTTCCTAACTCCTTTCCTAACTCCTTTCCTAACTCTGTTCCTAATGCTGTTCCTAACTCCGTTCCTAACTCTGTTCCTAATGCTGTTCCTAACTCTGTTCCTAATGCTGTTCCTAACTCTGTTCCTAACTCTGTTCCTAATGCTGTTCCTAACTCCGTTCCTAACTCCTTTCCTAACTCTGTTTCTAATGCTGTTCCTAACTCCGTTCCTAACTCTGTTCCTAATGCTGTTCCTAACTCTGTTCCTAACTCTGTTCCTAATGCTGTTCCTAGCTCCGTTCCTAACTCTGTTCCTAACGCTGTTCCTAACTCCGTTCCTAACTCTGTTCCTAACTCTTTTCCTAACTCTGTTCCTAACGCTGTTCCTAATGCTGTTCCTAACTCCTTTCCTAACTCCTTTCCTAACTTTGTTCCTAACTCTGTTCCTAACGCTGTTCCTAATGCTGTTCCTAACTTTGTTCCTAACTCTGTTCCTAACTCTTTTCCTAACTCTGTTCCTAACTTTGTTCCTAACTCTGTTCCTAACGCTGTTCCTAATGCTGTTCCTAACTCCTTTCCTAACTCCTTTCCTAACTCCTTTCCTAACTCCGTTCCTAACTCCGTCCCTAACTCCGTTCCTAACTCCGTTTCTAACTCCGTTCCTAACTCTGTTCCTAACTCTGTTCCTAACTCTGTTCCTAATACTGTTCCTAACTCTGTTCCTAACTCTGTTCCTAATGCTGTTCCTAGCTCCGTTTCTAACTCTGTTCCTAATGCTGTTCCTAACTCCGTTCCTAACGCTATTCCTAACTCCGTTCCTAACTCCGTTCCTAACGCTGTTCCATTACCCTGTTCCTAACTCCGTTCCTAACTCCGTTCCTAACTCTGTTCCTAACTTTGTTCCTAACTCTGTTCCTAACTCCGTTCCTAACTCCTTTCCTAATGCTGTTCCTAACTCCTTTCCTAACTCCTTTCCTAACTCCTTTCCTAACTCCGTTCCTAACTCCGTCCCTAACTCCGTCCCTAACTCCGTTCCTAACTCTGTTCCTAACTCTGTTCCTAACTCTGTTCCTAACTCTGTTCCTAACTCTGTTCCTAACTCCGTTCCTAATGCTGTTCCTAACTCCGTTCCTAACGCTGTTCCTAATGCTAATCCTAACTCCTTTCCTAACTCTGTTCCTAATGCTGTTCCTAACTCCATTTCTAAATCCGTTCCTAATGCTGTTCCTAACTCCGTTCCTAACTCTGTTCCTAATGCTGTTTCTAACTCCGTTCCTAACTCCGTTCCTAATGCTATTCCTAACTCCGTTCCTAATGCTGTTCCTAATGCTGTTCCTAACGCTGTTCCTAGTGCTGTTCCTAACTCCTTTCCTAACTCTGTTCCTAATGCTGTTCCTAACTCCATTTCTAAATCCGTTCCTAATGCTGTTCCTAACTCCGTTCCTAACGCTGTTCCTAATGCTGTTCCTAACTCCTTTCCTAACTCTGTTCCTAATGCTGTTCCTAACTCCATTTCTAAATCCGTTCCTAATGCTGTTCCTAACTCCGTTCCTAACTCTGTTCCTAATGCTGTTTCTAACTCCTTTCCTAACTCCTTTCCTAACTCCTTTCCTAACTCTGTTCCTAACTCTGTTCCTGACTCTGTTCCTAACTCTGTTCCTAATGCTGTTTGTAACTCCGTTCCTAACTCTGTTCCTACCTCTGTTCCTAACTCTGTTCTTAACGCTGTTCCTAACGCTGTTCCTAACGCTGTTCCTAACTCCTTTCCTAACTCCTTTCCTAACTCCTTTCCTAACTCCTTTCCTAACTCTGTTCCTAACTCTGTTCCTAACTCCTTTCCTAACTCCTTTCCTAACTCTGTTCCTAACTCCTTTCCTAACTCTGTTCCTAACTCTGTTCCTAACTCTGTTCCTAACTCCGTTTCTAAATCCGTTCCTAATGCTGTTCCTAACTCCGTTCCTAACTCTGTTCCTAATGCTGTTTCTAACTCCGTTCCTAACTCCGTTCCTAATGCTATTCCTAACTCCGTTCCTAATGCTGTTCCTAATGCTGTTCCTAATGCTGTTCCTAACTCTGTTCCTAACGCTGTTCCTAACGCTGATCCTAACGCTGTTCCTAACTCTGTTCCTAACTCTGTTTCTTACGCTGTTCCTAAAGCTGTTCCTAACTCCTTTCCTAACTCCTTTCCTAACTCCGTTCCTAACTCCGTTCCTAACTCCGTTCCTAACTCCGTTCCTAACTCTGTTCCTAACTCTGTTCCTAACTCCGTTTCTAAATCCGTTCCTAATGCTGTTCCTAACTCCGTTCCTAACTCTGTTCCTAATGCTGTTTCTAACTCCGTTCCTAACTCCGTTCCTAACTCCGTTCCTAATGCTATTCCTAACTCCGTTCCTAACTCCGTTCCTAATGCTGTTCCATTACCCTGTTCCTAACTCCGTTCCTAATGCTGTTCCTAACTCCTTTCCTAACTCCTTTCCTAACTCTGTTCCTAATGCTGTTCCTAACTCCGTTCCTAACTCCGTTCCTAACTCCTTTCCTAACTCTGTTTCTAATGCTGTTCCTAACTCCGTTCCTAACTCTGTTCCTAATGCTGTTCCTAACTCTGTTCCTAATGCTGTTCCTAACTCTGTTCCTAACTCTGTTCCTAATGCTGTTCCTAACTCCGTTCCTAACTCCTTTCCTAACTCTGTTTCTAATGCTGTTCCTAACTCCGTTCCTAACTCTGTTCCTAATGCTGTTCCTAACTCTGTTCCTAACTCTGTTCCTAATGCTGTTCCTAGCTCCGTTCCTAACTCTGTTCCTAACGCTGTTCCTAACTCCGTTCCTAACTCTGTTCCTAACTCTTTTCCTAACTCTGTTCCTAACGCTGTTCCTAATGCTGTTCCTAACTCCTTTCCTAACTCCTTTCCTAACTTTGTTCCTAACTCTGTTCCTAACGCTGTTCCTAATGCTGTTCCTAACTTTGTTCCTAACTCTGTTCCTAACTCTTTTCCTAACTCTGTTCCTAACTTTGTTCCTAACTCTGTTCCTAACGCTGTTCCTAATGCTGTTCCTAACTCCTTTCCTAACTCCTTTCCTAACTCCTTTCCTAACTCCGTTCCTAACTCCGTCCCTAACTCCGTTCCTAACTCCGTTTCTAACTCCGTTCCTAACTCTGTTCCTAACTCTGTTCCTAACTCTGTTCCTAATACTGTTCCTAACTCTGTTCCTAACTCTGTTCCTAATGCTGTTCCTAGCTCCGTTTCTAACTCTGTTCCTAATGCTGTTCCTAACTCCGTTCCTAACGCTATTCCTAACTCCGTTCCTAACTCCGTTCCTAACTCCGTTCCTAACGCTGTTCCATTACCCTGTTCCTAACTCCGTTCCTAACTCCGTTCCTAACTCCGTTCCTAACGCTGTTCCATTACCCGGTTCCTAACTCTGTTCACAGAAACAAGGAGACGAAAAGGGAAGAACATAAAACACAGTTAGACAAGGCTGCCGCCTCAAACCCCAACATGGTGCTAGAGGGCTGAATATGGTTCACAAGTTCAGCGTCTTAAAATAAATCGCTCTGCGGGAAGTTTGATGCAACGAAAGGTCACCGTTCTCATCTGAACTTCCTCTGATTTGTGTGTGTGTGTTTGTGTGTGTGTGTCTGTGTGTGTGTGCGTGTGTGTGTGTGTGTGTCTATGTGTGTGTGTCTGTGTGTTTTCTATCTCACATCCTGACACCTATTTACTGAACATTTGCATATTATCTGTGTGCCTGGCTGCCTGGTGCAGGAAGCGGTGGTTATAGACCAACAGCTCTGACAGCCATTGGCTGCTGCTTACAGAAGGTGGGAGTGAGGCCCTTAGCAACAACACTCTGCCTGATCAGTGTGACACACTGCTAAGCTCTCATAGTCAAGAGGAAAGAAAGGTGTTTATCATGGAGATTAGATGAACATTCTTCATTCTTTTCATTTAGCAGCTTACTGTGTCCTCCACCAGTCAATATGTAAACATCAAACCAACTCTGACTTTAAGCTCAAATAAAAAAACTCCTTCAAAGTCGGGGTAACAAATGTAGAAGTAAATCAAAATCGATATTCAAAGAAACTTGTCACAAACTTGTTATAAGAACTAAAGGTTTTGACACATCTACCAAACATCTATGTGTGTTAAGTTTAACACTTGTCCTGGTGTAGGCTACCCTCTCTGTTGGTCACTGCTGTACATAGTTACCCTTTGTTGATCCTAACGTACAGCTAGAACTGTATGGTTCAGTAAACTATTGAACTATGGTTGCAAAGCAACTGTAATTTACCAAAGTTACCGGAATCTTCGGCAGGTGCCCTAACGGTTAAGAGCTTTGGGCCAATAATCAAAAGGTTGCTGGTTCAAATCCCGAGCCGATTAAGTGATATGACTGCTGGTGTGCCATTGAGCAAGGCACTTAACCCTAATTGCTGCTGTAAGTCGCTCTGGTTAAGATCATCTGCTAAAATATATATTTTTGGTTTACATTTTTGGTTTATTTCGGTAATTAACAGGTAATCTATAGTAATTGAGGTAATTTATACTAGAATAACTTAATGATAATAATAATAATGTTTTATTGTGTCCATATTTTTTATTAATTTTTTTACCCCTTTTTCTCCCCAATTTCGTGGTATCCAATTGTTGTAGTAGCTACTATCTTGTCTCATCGCTACAACTCCCGTACGGGCTCGGGAGAGACGAAGGTTGGAAGTCATGCGTCCTCCGATACACAACCCAACCAGAAAACCAACATGAAAAGAGAAAATATCTTGAGTCAATAAGTATTCAAACCCTTTGTTTATTGCAAGCCTAAATAAGTTCAGGAGTAGAAACTTGCTTTAACAAGTCACATAATTAGTTGCAATAGTGTTTAACATGATTTCTGAATGACTACCTCATCTCTGTACCTCACACACAATTATCTGTAATGTTCTGCAGTTGAGCAGTGCATTTCAAACACAGATTCAACGACAAAGACCACAGAGGTTTTCCAATGCCTCGCAAAGAAGGACACTATTGGTAGATAGGTAAAAAAGAAGACATTAAATATCCCTTTGAGCATGGTGAGTTATTAATTACACTTTGATGGTGTATCAGTCACTACAAAGATACAGGCGTCCTTCCTAACTCAGTTGTCGGAGAGGAAGGAAACCGCTCAGGGCTTTCAAAATGAGGCCAATAGTGACTACACAGTTCCAGTTGGCCTCCCGAGTGGCACAAGCGGTCTAAGGCACTGCATCGCAGGGTTAGAGGAGTCAGTACAGGTCCTCAGCTGGCCGTGACCGGGAGACCCATGAGGTGGCGCAAAATGACCCAGCGTCGTCCGGGTTAGGGGAGGGTTTGGCCAGGATGTCCTTGTCCCATCGCGCTCTAGCGACTACTGTGGCAGGCCGGGCACATGCACGTTGACACGGTCACCAGTTGGACGGTGTTTCCTCTGACACATAGGTGCGGCTGGCTTCCGGGTTAAGTGAGCAGTGTGGCTTGGCAGGGTCATGGCTCTCGACCTTCGCCTCTCTTGAGTCTGTATGGGAGTTGAAGCGATGGGACAAGACTATAACTACCAATTGGATATCATGAAATTGGGGAGAAAAAGGGGTAAAAAGTACGAAAATAATACAGTTCCAGAGTTTAATTGCTGTGATAGGAGAAAACTGAGGATGGATCCACAACAATGTATTTACTCCACAATACTATTGTTTGCAATAAGGCACTAAAGTAAAACTGCACAGAAATGGCTAAGAAATTAACTTTATGTCCCGAAATCATTATGTTTGGGGCAAATCCAACACAACACATCACTGAGTACCACTCTTCACATGTTCAAGCATGGTGGTGGCTGCACCATGTTATGGGTATGCTTGTCATCAACAAGGACTGGGGAGTTTTTTTAGGATAAAAATAAATGGAATAGAGCTAAGCGAAGGCAAAATCCTAGAGGAAAACCTGGTTCAGTCTGCTTTCCAACAGACAGTGGGAGACAAATTCACCTTTCAGCAGGAAAGGCCAAATATACACTGGAGTTGCTTACCAAGACAACATTGAATGTTCCTGAGTGGCCTAGTTACAGTGTTGACTTAAGTCGGCTTGAAAATCTATTGCAATACTTGAAAATGGCTGTCTAGCACCAACAACCAACTTGACAGAGCTTGAAGATTTAAAAAAAAAGAATAATGTGCAGATATTGTACAATCCAGGTGTGCAAAGCTCTTAGAGACTCACCCAGAAAGAATTACAGCTGTCATCGCTGCCAAATATGATTCTAACATCTACTGACTCAGGGAGGTGAATTTAAAAAAATATTTCTGAAATTAATTTTCAATAAATTTGCAAAAATGTCTAAAACATGTTTTCACTTTGTCATTAGGTGTAGGTGATGTGTAGACATTGCACCTATTATACAGTCTTGTTTAGGGTTAGACACCTACTATACAGTCTTGGTTAGGGTTAGGCACCTACTATACACTCTTGGTTAGGGTTAGGGTTAGGCACCAGTGGATGCTTGGTTAGGGTTAGGCACCTACTATACAGTCTTGGTTAGGGTTAGGGTTAGGCACCAGTGGATGCTTGGTTAGGGTTAGGCACCTACTATACAGTGATGTGTAGACATTGCACCTACCATACATTCTTGAGTAATTCATTTTAACAACGCCATTATCATATGCAACTTTAATATATATATATATATATATGTATTTAATCCATTTTGAACTTAGACTGTAACACAACAACATGTGGAATAAGAAAAGGTGAATGTGTACTTTCTGAAGGCACTGTATATCACTGTATGTGACCAGTTACTTCAGTTAACACCAGGTGTCCCCATTACAACAGAGGTTGCAGTAACTGAAGCTCCTCTTCCTGATACTGTATTGTATATAGCCTGTGTTGCTGTCTGCTCCTGTGTGTGTGTGTGCCTGAGCTTGTGTCAGTCGCATTCAAAGAGACCTGCAACAGACAGGAACTGAGACCACAGCTTTGTGGGTTAACCCTGGTTAAAGCCGTTCATGCTTTGTCACTGTGACTTTACTCAACAGTTATTTGCAGTTACAGAACCGACAGCAACACCGATAACTTGCTGTTTTACACTGTTTTGTTCACTGTCTTTTTGTTGTCATTGATGATCAAATGAATCCTGACAGTGCTTTAATATCCCTACCGGGTTAAAGCATATATTGGATGACTTACTAACATAACTGAGGCTGGTACACAGGGCATAGACTAGAGCAGAGAGCACAAGCAGAGATGATTGTTATTCTAAATGTCAGAGAGAGAGAGAGAAAGAGAGGAAAAGAGGGAGAGAGACACACACACACACAGACATACTGTAGACAGAGAGAGAGAGAGAGAGAGAGAGAGGGAGAGAGAGAGAGAGAGAGAGAGAGAGAGAGAGAGAGAGAGAAAGACAGAGAGAGAGAGAGGCAGAGAGAGAGAGAGAGAGAGAAAGAAAGAGCATGCAGTCTGTGTGATGGGATCAGGGCCTGGTAATAGGGCCTCTGTGTGTGATAGTGCCTTCTACGAGACATGATCTCATCTGTGTCTTGGGCCTGGGCAGTGCCTGGCCGGTGGACAGTAGTCAGTCAGTTAGTCACTCCCAGCAGAGACGCTGCTACGCGGCTTCTAGCCGTGCCCAGATGGGCACCCAAATCTAATAGACAGCCATTTTGAGCTTTTAAGCCCAGGCTTATTGGAGAAAAAGAAGCAGCCAATGTCTAATCTCTCTTTTTATTTCTCACTCTCTTTCTCCATTTCTCAAGCGTGCACGGCACACTCCAACTTTAAATCTCTGTTATTTTCTCTCTCTCTCTCTCACCCCTGGCTCAACCCCTCGCTCTCGTTCCACTTTCTCTAAGATGGCTTGGTCCCAATAGGAAAGTTCTAAACAAGGAGAATGACTGGAGTTTGGGGGTACAGACATGTAAACCTTAAACACTGAACTTGAACTGTGAAAAAAAAGGATATGAGTTTGCAAGACAAAGAGTGAATGGCTTTCAGATCATGTCCATGAAAATCTGAAGATGGTGATCTCACATATATTGTGTAACTAGATCAGTGGGGTGAGAGTTGGGGGTCTGCCTTCGAATCTATTATAGGTTCTCAGTAAAATTGTGTGTGTGTGTGGGGGGGGGGGATCTTGGTTTTCAGTGAAAGTGTTTTAATGTTGTGCCCCCGTCACAGCTTCAGCAGCTCCAGCAGCCCAGCAGCTCCAGCAGCCCAGCAGCTCCAGCAGCTCCAGCAGCTCCAGCAGCCCCAGCAGCTCCAGCAGCCCCAGCAGCCCCAGCAGCTCCAGCAGCTCCAGCAGCTCCAGCAGCCCCAGCAGCCCCAGCAGCTCCAGCAGCCCCAGCAGCTCCAGCAGCCCCAGCAGCCCCAGGAGCTCCAGCAGCTCCAGCAGCCCCAGCAGCCCCAGCAGCTCCAGCAGCTCCAGCAGCCCCAGCAGCTCCAAGCAGCCCCAGCATCTCCAGCAGCTCCAATAGCCCCAGCAGCTCCAAGAATCCCCAGCAGCTCCCTCAGCTCCAGCAGCTCCAGCATCCCCAGCATCCCCAGCAGCCCCAGCATCCTCAGCAGCCCCAGCAGCTCCAAGCAGCCCCAGCAGCTCCCTCAGCTCCAGCAGCTCCAGCATCCCCAGCATCCTCAGCAGCCCCAGCAGCTCCAAGCAGCCCCAGCAGCTCCAGCAGCCCCAGCAGCTCCAGCAGCTCCAGAAGCCCCAGCATCCCCAGCAGCTCTAAGCAGCCCCAGCAGCTCCAGCAGCCACAGCAGCCCCAGCAGCTCCAGCAGTTCTAGCCAAACAATGTGAGGATGGATTTTAACGACAGGCCCCATCCTCATGCCTGGAGTTATATATCTCTATAACTGACACACTCCTGATGAGGTAGACAGAAACTGTTCGAGCCTGTCCTGAAGACTGACCGGTCAGTGATGGTGATGTTGATAACAGATAGATAGGTCTATTGTATTGGGAAGGTCTTGGCTGAGAAGGTAGTTTTGGAAACTAGGATCCATTTAGACAAGTACCTGACCTGAAGACCAGTGGTGGAAAAAGTATTCAATTGTCATACTTAAGACATTAATAGTACCTGACCTGACCTGAAGACATTAATAGATTAATACATTAAGTAAAATTGAAAGTCACCCATTAAAATACTACTTGAGTAAAAGTCAAGTTATTTGGTTTTAAATGTAAGTATCAAAAGTAAATGGAACTTCTAAAATGTACTTAAGTATCAAAAGTAAAAGTAAAAGCATTTCAAATTCTGTATATTAAGCAAACCAGACAAGACAATTATTATTTATTTTTTATTGACGGATAGCCAGGGGCACACTCCAACACTCAGACATCATTTACAGATAGCCATGGGGCACACTCCAACACTCAGACATCATTTACAGATAGCCATGGGGCACACTCCAACACTCAGACATCATTTACAGATAGCCAGGGGCACACTCCAACACTCAGACATCATTTACAGATAGCCAGGGGAAGACTCCAACACTCAGACATCATTTACAGATAGCCAGGGGCACACTCCAACACTCAGACATCATTTACAGATAGCCATGGGGCACACTCCAACACTCAGACATCATTTACAGATAGCCATGGGGCACACTCCAACACTCAGACATCATTTACAGATAGCCAGGGGCACACTCCAACACTCAGACATCATTTACAGATAGCCATGGGGCACACTCCAACACTCAGACATCATTTACAGATAGCCAGGGGCACACTCCAACACTCAGACATCATTTACAGATAGCCATGGGGCACACTCCAACACTCAGACATCATTTACAGATAGCCAGGGGCACACTCCAACACTCAGACATCATTTACAGATAGCCATGGGGCACACTCCAACACTCAGACATCATTTACAGATAGCCATGGGGCACACTCCAACACTCAGACATCATTTACAGATAGCCATGGGGCACACTCCAACACTCAGACATCATTTACAGATAGACATGGGGCACACTCCAACACTCAGACATCATTTACAGATAGCCATGGGGCACACTCCAACACTCAGACATCATTTACAGATAGCCAGGGGCACACTCCAACACTCAGACATCATTTACAGATAGCCATGGGGCACACTCCAACACTCAGACATCATTTACAGATAGCCATGGGGCACACTCCAACACTCAGACATCATTTACAGATAGCCATGGGGCACACTCCAACACTCAGACATCATTTACAGATAGCCAGGGGAAGACTCCAACACTCAGACATCATTTACAGATAGCCATGGGGCACACTCCAACACTCAGACATCATTTACAGATAGCCATGGGGCACACTCCAACACTCAGACATCATTTACAGATAGCCATGGGGCACACTCCAACACTCAGACATCATTTACAGATAGCCA